>NC_057801.1:173454440-173454929 GCF_018294505.1 Triticum aestivum | reverse complement strand
ACGCGCTGGTGACGGCGAATTCGACGGCGACGAAGGTCGGAGCCCGAAGAGGGGAACGGCGACGTGGCGGCGATGCAGGGCTTCCGGGGAGCTGTGGAGCGGTGGGGAGGAAGAGGGGGTCGTGGCGGAGCTGCTGAGCTAGTCGGGGAAGCAAGGGGTGGCCGGAGACGGTTGCTAAGGCGAACGGCGGCGACGGTGGTGTTCGGCCGTGAGAGAGAGAGAGGGAGCAGCACGGGAGAGAGAGGGGGGGATAAGGCCAGGGGATCGGGGCGGCACCGAGAAGAAACGCCGCGGCATCGCGCTGGCGGGGGAGGCAGGCAGACGAGCTGGTGGCGTGGCGCTCCGGCCGTGCGCGCGCGCCGGCCACACGCCTGGCCGACTGGCGCCAGGAGGACGACGGCGGTGGTGGGCTGGGCTGGCTTGCTGGGCCGGCCAGCTGGCTGGGCCGCACAGGGAGGAGCCCAGGTAAGCTCCTCCTGTTATTTATTT
>NC_057801.1:172888439-173117162 GCF_018294505.1 Triticum aestivum | reverse complement strand
CGATCATGCTTAACATGGTCATCGACAAAATGATGCTTTGGGTCACGGCGGGTGCAAAGAAATTAGGGTCATTGTGGTTGGAAGAGTAACCCCGTTGATTTTATTGTGGGAACCTTGTAACTCAAACACTATTCTCTCTTAATTAATATAGTGGTGCCTCGATTTAGAAAAAAACAAGTAATACTACTTTAGTGTAATTTCTCCAATTTTCGTACCAACGTACTGATATTTGACACCCTAGGTACTTAGTTCCAAGGTTCGTCACTGATTTGCATCACTTGTCTCATGCAAAGTACTCCTTAATTCTTAGTATTCCTTGAACTAAAACATTTTCTCTATCTTTCCAACAATTTGTCAGATGTGCATTAGGGCAAGTATCGAGCCATGGGTAGAGAACCCCTAGGGTTTAAAAAAAACATCTTTGCTAAGTCTCAGTCGACTGAGATATAGCCACACCCGTCACGTGTGTTTTAGCGAAGGGTGTTGCTAGGTCTCACGGGTGTGTCTAGGTCTGAGTCGATTAAGATTTAATCAAGTCTTAGTCAAATGACATAACTCGCAAGAGAGACAAATAAAAAAAACAGAAAATAAGCATGGATCTTAATGTAAAATCTCATGGATATAGCATCGAAGTCCGAGTAGACCGAGACTTGCAAGACTGTTTAGCAAAACCCCCGCTTGATCGCCCGCAACCGCAAAGCACACAAGCGACCGAACCCGTTAAGAACGTCTTGGAGGTTATTCGCTCAATCAAAAGAAAAGAAAAACAGCTTGGGCCTTGGAGACTATTGACCTTGCTGGCTGGGTAGAGTATTCCATCGCGCTCATGACCAAATCATTCGGCCCCACTCTCTCCCCGGAACCCAAGACTTGATCAAACTATTAAACCAGCCAATACTGTCGCACTTTGATCAAAAGATCCTTCCATTACTTTAAGCACCACCACCGTACGTACACACAGCCGGAGACCATCTCCGCGCGAGGATTTAAACGAGCGAGCCGATCGAGCAAAGGCATTAAAACTCGGACAGGTCTCCGGCGGTACGTGACGCCAACCTCGCGGGAAGCGCCGGCGTCTGCGCGCGTGCGATCATGATGATGAGGCGCCAGTTATCGGTCTGCGTCCTCCTCCTGCTCGTGCTCGCGGGGCAGCAGCAGGCGGCGGCCAAGAAGTACGCCGCCATCTTCAACTTCGGGGACTCCCTCGTGGACGCCGGCAACCTCGTCGTGGACGGCATCCCCGAGTACCTCGCCACGGCGAAGCTGCCGTATGGCATGACCTACTTCGGGTACCCCACCGGCCGCTGCTCCGACGGCCGCCTCGTCGTCGACTTCATCGGTAATTCATTGATTAAGCTGGATGATCATCATCAGTTCCTCGCATGGTTGGTTACTCTCAGCTCAGCTAGCGACCGTCATTATCTGAACTGTGTTTGGATTGTCTTTTGTGTGCATGAACAGCGCAGGAGCTGGGGCTGCCGCTGCTGCCGCCGTCGAAGGCGCGCAACGCCACGTTCCACCACGGCGCCAACTTCGCCATCACCGGGGCCACGGCGCTGGACACCAGCTACTTCGTGGCGAAGGGGCTGGGCAAGACGGTGTGGAACTCCGGCTCCCTGCACACCCAGATCAAGTGGCTGCAGGAGATGAAGCCCAAAATCTGCAGCTCCCCTGAAGGTTGGTTGGTCATCGATCCATACATGCATCTTGATTAGTTACTTCAACGTGTAAGCTGATGCGCATGCATTGCGCGCGCCTGCCGGCTTGGTTTGATCAGAGTGCAGGGGCCTGTTCCGGCGGTCGCTGTTCATCGTGGGCGAGTTCGGCGGCAACGACTACAACTCGCCGCTCTTCGCGTTCCGCCCGCTGGAGGAGGTGCACGAGTTCGTGGGGGACGTCGTCAACTCCATCGGCGAGGGAATCGAGGTAATTAAGCGCGCATGCATCCACGTGAGTCCCCGGCCGCCGGCCTGCCGTTCAATTATAAAAATCTCATTGCCGGCCGGCGCGCTCGACGATCGATCGCGCAGAAGCTGATTGCGGAGGGGGCCGTGGACCTGGTGGTGCCCGGGGTGCTCCCGATCGGCTGCTTCCCGGTGTACCTGTCCATCTTCCGGAAGCAGCCGGAGATGTACGGCGGCAAGAGCGGGTGCATCAAGGACCTCAACACGCTGTCGTGGGTGCACAACGTGGCGCTGCAGCGCAAGATCGTGGAGCTCCGGAAGAAGCACTCCGACGTGCGCATCATGTACGCCGACTACTACACGCCCACCATCCAGTTCGTCCTCCACGCCGAGAAATGGGGTGAGTCAACCGTCTCCCTCTCTCCTCCCTCTGTCTCCCGCCCTGGTTTTGTCTTGGCTGTCCGTCGTTTCATCTGTCTGAGTTCCCTCCCTGGCCCGGTCACGGCAGTTTGCGTCTTGGTAGTTTGTTCGGTTCGTTTCGGCAACGCGGACGGCCGCTGACACGCTGGGCCCACCACCTGTCCACGCCACCTTTTTTAAAGAAAAAAAGGGACATAAATCACTTTCACTTCTATTCCAAGAAAACTCATAAAAAAACTAACAAAAGCCCGGGCTTGAATTTTGTAAGGGAATTTGAATCAACGACGCCACACGAGTAATTATTCATGAGGTGGCGTGAATCGTGACCACCACAAGCATAGGAGGGGAGATGGGGAAGGGACGGGAGAACAAAAGAATCAACGGGGTGACGGGCGCGCGCATGCATTTCCGGGCGAGCAATCCAAACCGGTGGTTGGCCCGAACGCTCCTATTTTTGAGAGGTTCCGTGAGCAAATGCACAAAGACCACGGACCCTTCTCGTGAACGGGATGCGAGGATAAATTTCCCTGAAAAAGAAGCTTCGCTGTGCAGCTACTTGCGTTGGCCGGCATGGCATGGCTCGGTCGCGTCGTCAACATTGCAACCGATTAAGAAACGTGGCCGGGTACTCGATCCCACCGATACTAATTTCGTAGGCACGTACGTGATGCATGACGAGGTTGATGTGACACCTAACTAAACGACCGATGACATATATCTAGCCAATCGATCAATGCAGCCCCACCCCCATACTGCTACATTCTTTTGTCCTGAATGTTTTAGGTGCTATTTATGTGATGTGCTCAATTTATCCAGGCAAAGTATTGAAACAAAATCAGTCGAAACCGCGTGTATAAAAATTACTACTCCTAGTACAATAACTGTGTTGGCATGAGTATCTCTTTCTAATTTATTTGGTTACACATGGTAGAGACGGCTAAGCCGCGTATATACCAAAAAATGCCTGCTAGTTTTATTATTGTATCCCGAAGTCTCACTGGCGCCTTGGTTGCTGATCCATGTGATCCGTAGAGCATTGACCTATTGATGATCAACTGATAGCAGTTGCATAACATGGACGGCTAACAATCTGGGATTTAACTAAGGCAATTGGAATGTTGGGTTTTATGTTGGACTCAAGTGTCATCATTAGAAAAAGGATGAAAACAAATGCATAGAATCGGCCGGCCCTAATGATACTTTAAAGTTACTGTAGTGCACTTGTTGGAAGTTTAAACATAACTAGGAAGTGCAAACTACGATCATCCGAAAGTACAAAAGCAAAACAACACATATACCGAAAATACTTGTCATCAAAATGGACAAAAATGAATGTATCTAATACTAAAATGCGTCTAGATACATTCCCTTTTATTCATTTTGATGACAAGTATTTCCGGACGGAGGGAGTAGCTGTGTGGTTACACCTGTATTTGGGGCCATCCACCTGGCATATTCACCTTGTCTGTACTGTACATTTGGGAAGGCTCCCCTATCGTTTTCGTCCCCCTAATCAAGTAATCATACAGCAATCAGGCACAGCCAAGCATGCATTATTCGTCCAACTTGGTCTTGGTTCTAGTACATGGTAGTATCACAGATATGTGTGCACATCAGTTTAATTTCTAATAAGGAGAAAACGACCGCTCGATGTGATCAATTATGTGTAGATTCAGTCCAACAGGCCGATTATTTTTCTTTATAGAAGAAGAAGAAATTGGGCAGGCAGCTGGTGTGCCGCTGTGCACTGATTCCTCACGGCGCTCATTTTCAATGCTGAATTTGTGATGATGACCCTGAAAATGCTGCTATAAATAATTATATATTCTCCATGCCCGGTCAATTTGGAATAGCGCTGCTTAATTAGTCGAAGACGTATTCCGCAATGCTCTCTGTCCGGTCCATTTTAGTTGCCTCTCCCACGAAAGAGCAGGCAAAAGGGAGGGTGTCTGAGAAGTATGACGCACGTTGTGATCCGGGCAATCCGGGTTGGAATCGGACAACGCATTCTAGACATTTGTCTATCTTATCTACTACTATCTGTGTGAGCGACCATAATGATAAAGGGTTGTGATGGATGTGTTGCAGGGATGCTGAGGCAGAAGCCGAGGGCGTGCTGCGGGGCGCCGGGCATCGGGGTGTACAACTTCAACCTGACGTCCAAGTGCGGCGAGCCCGGCGCGTACGCGTGCGACGACCCGTCCAACCACTGGAGCTGGGACGGCATCCACCTCACGGAGGCCTCCTACGGCCACATCGCCAGGGGCTGGCTCTACGGCCCCTTCGCCGACCCGCCCATCGTCGGCAACCGGAACCTCGAGTAGCACTGTAGCAGCAGTAGTACAGGGCTTGTTTTTGCGTACATGCACATGGGTTACTGTATGTAGAGAAAGGAAAAGAAATCAAAGAACAGACATGTCTTGTGCAGATTAATTAATTATTAATTAATTGGTTCTGTTTGTGTTATTTTATCCCTTATTTGAAATTTATATTTTTTAAGAAAAAAAACTAAATATGATGCCGTTTCGTAAAAAGACGGTCTAAATAGGGCATGCGCCTCTGAGTTCCTCTGGTCCGCTCGTGTTTTAGGCATGGAGCCTCATCAAAAGGAACCCTTTGCTCTGCATCCCCACCAGCTTGGCACACCAATAAGGAGGAACCGTCGTAGGTCACCTCGTATCAAGTTTCTTTGTTTCTCTGTTCTTTCCTTGGAAGAACACAGGAGGGAGGAGCAGGCATGGGGAAGGTGAGCATGCAGCAGCTTGCGCTAGTGGCCCTGGTGCTGGCAAGCCTCGTGTTGTCGGCCCAGGAGGCCGACGGGGCTCGGCCCGAGTCGACCGGCGGCGTCATCAGCTACCGTGCTCTCGTGCGCGGGAATAGCGCCAACACCTCCGACGCCAACGTCCGGCCTTCTGCGGTGGCCAACCCTTACACGCGCGGCTGCAGCAAGATCAACCGTTGCCGCGGTTGATGCGTGCCTGCGTGTGTATCTCTTGTTTTGCTCGAACGTTCGAACGTTGATCCCGTGTGCAAGCCAGGAGTATGATACAACACGCTCGCTTCTTTCATCAATACAAGATCATGCAGTGTTTTCTCTGAATCGATCTGTTTAAAGTTTGATCAAATCCATAAAAAACATTGGCATCAACACTACCAAATCAATTTCACTAGGTCTATTACGAATATGTTTTCATAAGGCGTTATTGACTTCTCCGGAAAAAATGCGTTATTGACTAAATGTATATATCGATACTTTCTATAAAGTTTACCAAACTTGAACACAGTTTAACTTAAGACAATATTAACCTTGTATAGATGATCGAAAACATTACTATTGAGTTGGGGCAATTTCCCAACTACATATATGGACGCCAGTACAGATGGATAACGAGTGATCCACATCCCAACCGGCATCTGCACGACGCGGGCTTCTGCAATGTTTGTCGCCAATGTCAAGCTAACCTGTCGCTGATGTGGGTTTGGTCGATTGTTTGGCGTGTATCATCGTAGGGTTCATGTGTTTGTTGCGGCAAGGGCTATCTTGTTGGTTGTCTACAATGAAGTTGGAGTCATTGTCTCAAGGAGGGGTGATTGATAACGACACGTGTAGCCAACCTTGACAAGTCTTTTTCTTGGCGCCGACGGCTTGCGTGTTTTGCCTTGATAGCCAAGGGGGCTAATGGTGTCGTATGCGGTCATGTCCATGACGACATTTATGGGCATTTCTAAAGGGTTTCATCCCTTTTTTCAACGTTAATTGAGCGAATATGTTTTAAAGAAATGAAAATGGCAATTGTTCGCCTTGTTTAAAAAATGTATAAGAGCCACATGTTATTTTTCCCTATTTTTGTTACGGTCGCATCAAGATCCTGAGAACCGAAATGCTCATCTAATGTCAGACAATGTGGTCCCTGTATTTTAGGGACAATGTGGTCCCCGTTTGCCATTATTAGAGAAAGCAAAGAGCCCAAGACCATTGAGCAAGGGAAAAAACTAGTAACCCTCTATAATTCATAGAAAAGGTGAAGGACAATATGGAAATAGGAATTCATTTTTCCTTTGATTAGACTATATATCCATTGAGTCAAAGGAATGAAACATAGGAAGAGTAAACGAATTTTCCTCTGGTTTGAGTTTCATAGTAAAAGCAAAGAAATCTTACACTCCATTTCCTTTATGGTGAAAACCCTAGCCTCTACATCTTCCAAACTTTTTAACCTCCTTTTTTTGCGTTCCTACTCACATACAAGAACGGTTCAAAAGGACGTGGAGTATTTGAGATTGGGCTCAAATGAGCCCACATGAACAGTGACAACAACAACAACAACAGCAGCAACAACAACAACAACAACAACAACAACAACAACAACAACAACAACAACAACAACAACAACAACAACAACAACAACAACAACAACAACAACAAAGTCTTTAGTCCCAAACAAGTTGGGGTAGGCTAGAGGTGAAACTCGTAAGATCTCGCAACCAACTCATGGCTCTGGCACATGGATAGCAAGCTTCCACGCACCCCTGTCCATAACTAGCTCTTTGGTGATACTCCAATCCTTCAGGTCTCTCTTAACGGACTCCTCCCATGTTAAATTCGGTCTACCCCGCCCTCTCTTGACATTCTCCTCACACTTTAGCCGTCCGCTATGCACTGGAGCTTCTGGAGGCCTGCGCTGAATATGCCCAGACCATCTTAGACGATGTTGGACAAGCTTCTATTCAATTGGTGCTACCCCAACTCTATCTCGTATATCATCATTCCGGACTCGATCGTTCCTTGTGTGGCCACACATCCATCTCAACGTACGCATCTCCGCCACACCTAACTGTTGAATATGTCGCCTTTTAGTTGGCCAACACTCAGTGCCTTACAATATTGCGGGTCGAATCACCGTCCTGTAGAACTTGCCTTTTAGCTTTTGTGGCACTCTCTTGTCATAGAGAATGCCATAAGCTTGGCGCCACTTCATCCATCCGCTTTGATTCGATGGTTCACATCTTCATCAATACCCCCATCCTCCTGCAACATTGACCCCAAATACCAAAAGGTGTCCTTCTGAGGTACCACCTGGCCATCAAGGCTAACCTCCTCCTCCTCACACCTAGTAGTACTAAAACCGCACATCATGTACTCGGTTTTAGTTCTACTAAGCCTAAATCCTTTCGATTCCATGGTTTGTCTCCATAACTCTAACTTCCTATTTACCCCCGTCCGACTATCGTCAACTAGCACCACATCATCCGCAAAGAGCATACACCATGGGATATCTCCTTGTATATCCCTTGTGACCTCATCTATCACCAATACAAAAAGATAAGGGCTCAAAGCTGACCCCTGATGTAGTCCTATCTTAATCGGGAAGTCATCAGTGTCGACATCACTTGTTCGAACACTTGTCACAAACATTATCGTACCTGTCCTTGATGAGGGTAATGTACTTTGCTGGAGCTTTGTGTTTCTCCAAGGCCCACCACATGACATTTCGCGGTATCTTATCATAGGCCTTCTCCAAGTCAATGAACACCATATGCAAGTCCTTCTTTTGCTCCCTATATCTCTCCATAAGTTGTCGTACCAAGAAAATGGCTTCCATGGTCGACCTCCCAGGCATGAAACCAAACTGATTTTTGGTCACACTTGTCATTATTCTTAAGCGGTGCTCAATGACTCTCTCCCATAGCTTCAGTGTATGGCTCATCAGCTTAATTCCACGGTAATTAGTACAACTCTGAACATCCCCCTTGTTCTTGAAGATTGGTACTAATATACTACGTCTCCATTCTTCTGGCATCTTGTTTGCCGAAAAATGAGGTTGAAAATCTTGGTTAGCCATACTATCGCTATGTCCTCGAGCCCTTTCCACACCTCAATGGGGATACAATCAAGGCCCACCGCCTTGCCTCCTTTCATCCTTTTTAAAGCCTCCTTGACCTCAGACTCCTGGATTCGCCGCACACACATGAACAGTAAAATTGAAAAAAATACAAAAAAAATCTGGTTTTTTTGTGATGAACTTTGACAAATTTTCTAAGTGCTTGCAAATTTTCATCACGAGATCACATTCGAGGAAGGCATGACAAAAAATCAAAAATGATGTTATGAAAATGCTACTTTCGAAAGCACACTAATTTTGTTTTTTTGGCACACCTTCCACGAATGTGATCTCATTATGAAAATTTGCAAACACTTAGAACAATTGCCAAAGTATACCACAAAAAAGTTTCATATTTTTTGAATTTTTTACGAATTTACTGTTCATCAGGGCTCAAATGAGCTCGAGATCACAATGATACTTTCGGGTTCAAAATGCCATAAGTTGCGCAATGACACCTAAGGGCGTGGCTAGGGATCAGGAGACTGAATTTAGAATTCCCTTCCTAAGGAGATCGATGACGTGCTAATGAGCATGAAAGCGGACACGACTGCCGGGCCCGGACGGGTGGCCGGTGGCTATGTTCAAACACTTCTGACCATTGCTTAGGGGCCCCATTTTTTAGGTGTGTAACAGCTTTATGCGCGGTACAGTAGACATCGCTCGCCTTAACTTTGGCATTCTCTTGCTTATTCCCAAGGTGGCTAGGGCCGACAACACTCGTCAATTTAGACCAATCGCACTCAGTAACGTGTTGTTCAAGATATGTTCCAAGGCGTGTACGGCTCATTTGGTACCGATCGCACATCGAACGATTAGTCGAACACAGTCTGCCTTCATTCACGGGCGTAACATCCTGGAGGGCCCGCTTGCCCTTCAGGAAATCATCACGATCTCAAACGCACGAAAGAGTCGGCCATTCTGCAAAAACATGAGTTTGAAAAGGCTTACGACCGAGTAAATTGGGATTTCCTGTGTCAAGTCCTTCTAAGTCGTGGCTTCTCGGCCGTCTGCATCCATAGAGTGATGCAGCTGGTCTCGGGCGACCAAACTGCAATCTTTGTTAACGGGGAAGTAGGGCACTTCTTCCGTAATAGACGCAGACTACGTCAGGGCGACCCCATGTCCCCGATTCTGTTCAACTTTGTGGTCGATGCACTAGCGGCAATGTTACAAAAAGCTACCGAGGTCGGCCACATTAAAGGGGTGGTTAGACACCTAATCCCCCCGGGGGGGTCCCACTTACAGTACGCAGACGACACGCTGCTGCTCTTTCAGCTTGACCCACATACCATAGCTACGGTGAAGGCCCTCCTGCTCAGTTTCGAGCTTATGTCAGGTCTGAAAATCAACTTCCACAAATGTGAAGTTCTTTCCATGGGCGTGGAAACTGACGAGGGACGTCGCATTGCAGACATGCTCAATTGTAAAGTTGGGAAATTTTCTTTTACTTACTTAGGTCTACCCTTAGCCACCAAAAGGCTACGATAGACTATTGGGAGCCGCTCTATTTCAAGGTGGGGGGGATGGCTGTGCCCTTGGCGTGGCAAGTTCCTATCCTCCGCGGCTCGACCTGTGCTTACAAATTCAAGCCTCTCTTCACTTCCGATGTTTGCCATGGGTCTCTTCCTTCTAGCTGAAGGGGTCCATGCCAAAATGGACACGCCACGGTCCTGTTTCTTTTGGGAAGGACCGGGTCCAAAATGCAAATATCACATGGTGAAACGGGTGGTTGTCTGTCGCCCCATGTTCTTTGGAGGCTTGGGGATCACCAACACTAGAGTTCTTAATATCACCCTCATGTGCAATTGGATCTAGAAGATGTCGCAAGGGGCGACGGACATGTGGGCAGACCTCCTCAGAGCGAAGTACTTCCCAAATGGGAACTTTTTCGAAGGGGCCACAAGGGGCTCCCCCTTCTGGAATGACATCCAATCCATCAAGCCGGCCTTTGCCATGGGGGCAAAGTCCGCCGTCGGCAATGGCCGGTCTACGTGTTTATGGCTTGACTTTTGGGTGGGCTCCCAGCCGAGGTGGTCGGAATACCAGGACTTGTACGCCATAGCAGTAAACCCGAACCTGACGGTGGCAGGCGCGTTGGCTATGAACCCCCTGCCGTCCACTTTTGCTGTGAACTAAATAACCAAGAGCGAGCTAGTTTCGTGTCACTTCTAGACCTAGTTGGCACGTTCGCGTTGTCCAGTGGGCCTGACACAGTGACGTGGTCGCTCAACGCTTCCGGCAAGTTCATGGTTAAGTCGTTATACCACATGCTCTGCCAAGGGCCGGCGCAGCTAGTGGTTAAGGGCCTTTGGAAGGCACGTATTCCTCTAATAATCAAAGTTTTTCTATCGAAAATGTTCCATCACAGATTACCAAAGTTCGTGAGCATGGCTAAACGGCACAGTCCGGCTTCGAGCCCATGCGCGGTGTGTGGGACACCCGAGGACGTGAACCACGTTTTCTTCAATTGCCCGTGGTCAGGTTCGCCTGGAGCACGGTGCGTGAAGCAGCAGGAGTCCAGTGGGACCCATGGTCCACCACCGAACTTGCTGCTCTTCTCGATTTGGTACAGGGACTAGGCAAGAGTGTGATGTGGAGCTGTGCGAGAGCACTCCTTTGGGCACTATGGCTAACTCGGAACAAACTAACGATTGAAGGCATTTTCCCGTCGCATCCAACTAATGTTATCTACAAATGCAACTTATTTTTACAGCAGTGGAGTCCATTGGGAAGGCGCAAGGATGCTGAGCTGATGAAGCACGCCCAAAGACTTCAGCAAGTGTATGTGTTGGCTAGGGAGTCGGCGGCTACTACCTAGTTGGAGTGGCCCCTTTTGTTTTCACGAGCCTGCGTGCTCTGCCTATGGCCAATGGGCCTTGTATTCGCTCGTGTCCTATCTGGCTTAGAACCCTTTGACTTCCTATGTTTTGCTCGGCCTGAGGGCTTTTGGGACTGTAAGTTTCGATTCGTATATTACGCTGTCTTACTGTGGGCTTTAATAATTTAAAGCCGGACACATCTACCGTCTTTGTTCTATTTTTTTTAGAATTCCGGTCCGTCACTTTTTTTCCGTCCACATCGGTTGGCAATTTTGACACTTGACCTGTGGATGAAATCATTTCACAAAATGAATTGCCCCTAAAAAAATTCACTCAACTGACCTTTTTGAGTGGTGCCTTACACGGAGGTGCCACACCCTACGGTGTAGCGCCTAGTTTGGAGGCGTTGCACTTCTGTCTAGCGTGGTAGCCCCGAGGCCCGCACCGAGCAGTGCAGTGCCTCAGAGCTAGGCGCCACACATGTCATGTGCAGCGCCTAGCCCGTAGGCGTTGCATGTCTGTTACTAGTTGGCTAGCTGACCCCCTTCCCCACTCCCCCCCACACCCCAACCCCCAAACCATCCCCACCCGAGATTTGCCCCTCTCCCCCTCTCTCCTCCTCTCAAATCCTTCTCAAAATCTTCCAAATTTTAAGATTTTGTCTGTGGATTTCGAACTCAATCCCTCCCTCAAGGTAATCTTCTCCGATCCCCTTGTTTTGACCAAAGAAGTTAACAAATTGCTCATTTGCTGCTAGTTTGGGGAAACCCTTGTTCTTTATGGAGTTCTTATGTTGGTGCTAGGGTTAGGCTTGTTAATATGTTAGGGTTAGGGTTATGAGTGTTGTTATGTTGGGCAAGGGTTGTTGTTTCATATCTATGTTATGGTTTGTATTCCGTGTTAATCCTTGGATTAGTACTCATGGAAGAAATGTTACCTTTTGTTGTTTCAATGCTTATATGGATGTGAAGAACATGTGTTTTTGTTCATCATGGGGACAAAGACGCCTTCTTGAAAGGCAATATTGAACTGGACCCGGATGAGCTTGACATGGTGTTTGATAATAGTCCTAGATATGCGGAGCTCTTGGAACAAGTGAGGAAAGATTTGAATTGGATGGACCCTAGTGATATCGTTGAGTTGGAGGGAAGGCATAATGTTGGTCTTGGAATGCACATCCGTTGGAAGACAATGCGTGTGAACTCGGAGCAACGTTGGGTTTCATACAAGGATACGTTGGCCGAATCACTAGACAAGGCTCTTGAGTTATTTGCAACCAAGAAGGTTGATTCAAGTTTGCATTTGGACTTGAACCGGAACCCCTCCCCTTTGTTGCTAGTAGCCCCCCACCCTTGAACCGAGATGAAATTGTTGAACCTCTTTTGACCCAACAAGTGAGGCCAAATTGAGCCCATTTCCAAACAATCAAAATGAAGCTTTGCTGGAGGAGAATGATGAGTATGCGGACGATGACAATGAAGTTGATCTCCATGACAACAATGTGGGTGATCACGACAAATATCATTTGCAAGAGACAATGGACCATTCCATCCCTTATTCCCATGGCTAGGCATCAGATTTGGATGACGAATGTCTCGACGAACAAGTTGATGAGGAGGGGTTCACGGTGAAGGAGGCCGAAGCTTTAGAGAAGGTATTCGGGCAGGATCATCGGACTACATTGTTCAAGGATGTTAGTCTCGCGGATGAAGCCAAGGTAGATGGTGGCCAAGGTATATCTCTTGATGTTAGGCCAAGATCTCACCATGATTTGGAAGACGACAAGAAAGGGATTGCTCGCGGGTCTAAGTTCGAAACCTTCTTAGAATTTAAGATGTGGCTCGACAACTACTCGGTTATGCATTGTCGTCCACACAACATGGTGAACTCGGACGTCAATGTGCATTACACGGTTGCATGTGAAGATGAAAAATGTCCGTGGATTGTGTGTGCAATACCATGGAAAGGAGGTCCAACTTGGCACGTAGTGAGTTGTGTACCAAGTCACATGTGCCGAGGCAAAAGGGTGGATGGCAAGGTTGTGTCCCAAGACCACAGACAACTCACATTCGAGTTCATCGCTGATAAGTATCCAACGTATCTATAACTTTTGATTGTTCCATGCTATTATATTACCCCTTTTGGATGTTTATGGGCTTTATTTTACACGTTTATATCATTTTTGGGACTAACCTACTAATCGGAGGCCCAGCCCATATTGCTGTTTTTTGCCTATTTCAGTATTTCGAAGAAAAAGAATATCAAACGGAGTCCAAATGAAATGATACCTTTGGGAGCATGATTTTTGGGTTCAATCTTGCGGTGCCCTTACCCAGTGACAGAAAGGGTTGCAAGGCACGTATTGTATTGTTGCCATCGAGGATAACAAGATGGGGTTTATATCATATTGCTTGAGTTTATCCCTCTACATCATGTCATCTTGCTTAATGCTTTACTCTGTTCTTATGAACTTAATACTCTAGATGCATGCTGGATAGCGGCCGATGTGTGGAGTAATAGTAGTAGATGCAGACAAGAGTCGGTCTACTTGTTATGGACGTGATGCCTATATACATGATCATGCCTAGATAATCTCATAACTATGCGCTTTTCTATCAATTGCTCGACAGTAATTTGTTCACCCACCATAATACTTATGCTATCTCGAGAGAAGCCTCTAGTGAAACCTATGGCCCCCGGGTCTATGTCTTATCATATTTGCTTTCAATCTACTTTTATTTTCATCTTTACTTTTTTGCATCTGTATTATAAAATACCAAAAATATATTTATCTTATCATACTATCTTTATTAGATCTCACTTTTGCAAGTGGCCTGAAGGGATTGACAACCCCTTTATTGCGTTGGTTGCGAGTTCTCAGTTTGTTTGTGTAGGTGCGTGGGACTTTTGAGGAGCCTCCTACCGGACCGATACCTTGGTTCTCAAAAACTGAGGGAAATACTTACGCTACTATCATTGCATCACCCTCTCCTCTTCGAGGAAAACCAACGCAAGCTCAAGACGTAACAAGAAGGATTTCTGGCGCCGTTGTCGGGGAGGTCTTCGCTCAAGTCAAGACATACCAAGTACCATCACAAACCCAGCTCCCTCGCATTTACATTATTTGCCATTTGCCTCTCATTTTCCTATCCCCCACTTCACCTTTGCTGTTTTATTCGCCCTCTCTTTCCCAATCTCCTTCTCTCTTTTCGTTTGCCTTCCCGTTGCCATGGCCGAATCAAAAAGAACTAAGGGCCCTTTCCTAGGTTCTAGTACCTTGGATAACCCCTCTATCCTCTCTATGCTCATGAATAATGACACTATAGAAAGACCCAACGGGGTCTCCAATGAGAGCTTGAATAATTTTGATGAGGATGACTCTGGAATTTTTCGCTATTTACTTGATGAGTCTTTAAAAGATGCTTGGGATAGGTTATTAAGAATTCGGGCTAGCTATGTGCCACAATATCAAATTAAAGATTACTTAAAAAGTTTTTATGTTGGCTTGCCCGCTTCTTTTAAGAAAGTTTTAGATTCTATTTTTGAAGGAAGTTTTCTTGAAAGGGACGCTATAGATACTTATGAAAAAATGAAAACCATATTTGGATACCCTATGAATGATAAGGTTGAATCAACTACTCTCTTGTGCTTTTATCAAAATGAAATTATTAAAGAGATGAAGTCTAGTTTAGAGGCAAACTTCCGTAATGTGCTTAATCTTACTTCTTCCATTAATGGCCATGCGCTTACCTTAAATAGAAGATTGAATGCCATAGAGAGGAGATCATCCTCTCCGAGTGCCAAAGATGGCACTACTTAGATCTATCTTTGCTTTTATGCCTAGCTAGGGGCGTTAAACGATAGCGCTAGTTGGGAGGCAACCCAATTTTCTTTATGTTTTTTGTTTTTGCTCCTGTTTAGTAATAAATCTTGCATCTAACTTCTGTTTAGATGTGTTTTTATCTTTTAATTAGTGTTTGTGCCAAGTAGAACCTATAGGATAACCTACGATGATAGTTGATTTGATTCTGCTGAAAAACAGAAACTTTGCACGCACGAATATAATTTTGTTAAATCACAGGAATGTGATTTTGCATTGATTCTTTTTTCTACTGTTCAATAAACAAATTGTACAGGACTTCCTATTTTGGTAGGATTTTTAGAGTCCAGAAGTTTGCGTTATTTACAGATTGCTACAGACTGTTCTGTTTTTGACAGATTCTGTTTTTCGTGTGTTGTTTGCTTATTTCAATGCATCTATGGCTATTAAATTAGTTTATAAACCATAAGGAAGTTGGAATACAGTAGGTTTAACACCAAAATAAATAAAGAATGAGTTCATTGCAGTACCTTATGTGGTGGTTTTGTTTTCTTTCACTAACAGAGCTTATAAGATTTCCTATTGAGTTTTGTGTTGTGAAGTTTTCAAGTTTTGGGTAAAGCCTTTATGGACTATGGAATAAAGGGTGATGTCGGTGTCAAAACCGGCGGATCTCGGGTAGGGGGTCCCGAACTGTGCATCTAGGCGGATGGTAACAGGAGACAAGGGACACGATGTTTTTACCCAGGTTCGGGCCCTCTCGATGGAGGTAAAACCCTACTCCTGCTTGATTGATATTGATGATATGGGTAGTACAAGAGTGGATCTACCACGAGATCAAGGAGGCTAGACCCTAGAAGCTAGCCTATGGTATGATTGTTGTAATGGTTGTCCTGTCCTACGGACTAAAACCCTCCGGTTTATATAGACACCGGAGAGGGCTAGGGTTACATAGAGTCGGTTACAATGGTAGGAGATCTACATATCCGTATCGCCAAGCTTGCCTTCCACGCCAAGGAAAGTCCCATCCGGACATGGGACGAAGTCTTCAATCTTGTATCTTCATAGTCTTGGAGTCCGGCTGACGATGATAGTCCGGCTGTCCGGACACCCCCTAGTCCAGGACTCCCTCAGTAGCCCCTGAACCAGGCTTCAATGACGATGAGTCTGGCGCGCATATTGTTCGGCATTGCAAGGCGGGTTTCTTCTCCGAATAATTCATAGAAGATTGTGAACACCAGGATAGTGTCCAGCTCTGCAAAATAATTTCCACATTTCCCCCTAGAGAGAATATTACGTACACAAGTTCAGTCTGCTGACGTATCTTGTAGCATGACGTCACGCCACTACCAAGCCTTTACTTGAATCGTTTTTTATTATACCACCTCAGCGCGTTTAGCGAAGCGGTTTCCTTGGCACGTCTTGTCGAAGCAGAGATCGTGTTCCCCTTATTCCGGGATTCTCATCAATACGGACGTGGGTAACCCAACCGCGCCCGTCGCCACGCGCCCTCTATCGAAGGCGAGTCCCGAACGGTCACGGAGACGGCTCTTGGTATTCTCCCTCTTTATAATAGGACCCAGGCTCGTTTCTTTTCTTCAATCCTCCATCGAATCTTCTCCTTGCTCCAAGTTCCAACACCCAGAGCCCCAGATTCGAGCGCTTCGGACCTTCAACAATGTCCGGCTCCGACCTTCAGGGCCGGTGGATGCCCTCCTCCGTCACGGAGGAGGACGTGCTAAAGCTGCGAGAGGCCAAGTACCTATCCTACGAGATTTCACACAGGTTGCCTGCCGAAGGGCAGGCCATCCCTACCCCCGAGCCCGGCGAGTACGTCGTCTTTGTATCCCACCTACGTCGGGGTTTAGGCTTCCCGATGGATCCTTTTGTGTGAGGGCTCATGTTCTACTATGGGTTGGAATTCCATGACTTGGCTCCGGAGTCCATCCTCCATATTTCCGCATTTATTGTCTTCTGCGAAGCCTTCCTCCGCGTCACCCCCCACTTCGGCCTGTGGCTGAAGACCTTCAATGTGGAGCCGAAGATGATCGGGGGGCGTCAAGCAGAGTGCGGCGGGGCGGCCGTAAGCAGGAGGGCTGATGCCCCGTGGCCCGAGGGCTCCTTCCAAGAGGAGCTCGGCTTGTGGCAGCAGGAGTGGTTCTATATCACCGCTCCGAAGGGCAGCAGGCAGAAACCGCCGCCCTTATTCCGCTCGGGACCTCCACGATGGTTGATGTCGTGGGTCAACCGAGGGCTCAATTGGGGGCCGTCAAAGGACGTGCCCCTACTGCAGGGCCGGATTCGAGACCTCCAAACGAGGGAGATCGATCTGGTTGTGGTAATGCAGGTCATGCTGATTAGGCGTCTCCTGCCCTGCAAACGCCGCCCTCTCTGGCTGTGGGAGTTTAATCCGGAGGGACCACGGATTCTCCAACACTTCATGGGTATGACACCCGTGGAGATGTACAAATTATTCTTCGGATCACGAGAGGCGTGTCCAGAACTGACCGAGGACGCCGGCCTAAGCTGCAATCGCCCGGATACACAAGTAAGTAGCTCCGAGTCCGGACATACCGTTTGTTTGCCTTTCTATGATTCGCCTTTTGACCGATTTCCTTCTAAACAGGAGTGGATAGCGCAAGCAAAACTGATACGGTGTCCGGCCCCCCTCCCAGAGACCGCACCGGATCCCGTGCTGGTCCAGATGCTGGAGGTTGCGCCTTCAGAAGAAAGCGGAGGGGAAAATAAGGGAGCTACCGGCTCGCCCAAGGAGGCTCTTGAAGAAGGGGGGATCGAGAATCCCTACCTCCAAGGGGAGAAGAGGACCGCCTCTGGAGACCCGGAGGCCAAAGCCCCTAAGCGGGGGAAGAAGTGTTCACCAGAGGGTCCTGCGTCCGGGGAGGCCCTGTCCGCACAGTCTCCCCTAAAGCATCAGCCCTCCAGCGCGCCGTAAGTAGAAAAAAAAGAGAGCTCGGTAATAAGAGACATCCCTATTTGTGCTTCTGAGGATAACCGAATTTTTACCTTGTAGTTCGGATCTCCGACCTTCTCAGATGAGCTCGTCTTCGGGGGACCTTCGTCCGGAGATGGTGGAGAGCGAGACGCCTCCGTCCGCTGCGCCGTCGGATAGGGTGGACGAGCCTGAAGTGTCATCACGGAGGGTATCCCTGAGCCCGGCAGAGCTGAAGAGTTCGGTGCCGACTAGTGTTCGGCCGGGGGAGCTGAAGGATCTGCTTGAGAGGGCGTCCATCTCAGAAGATCACCATGCATTGATGAGTATGGTGATCTGAAGGATTTCGTCCGCCGAAAGCGGATTGCATAATGCCGTCAGGAGTTTGCTGGCGGGGTTTGAGGTACGTGAAAACGACGCGCCTTTTTGACAGTTTTGCGCATAAAAGTGCGCCCTGTATAGATAGTAGCCCCTGAGACTCGGTAGGTTGTCGAAAGCGACAGCGTGCCGATGATCAAAATCGCAGGTTTCAATTTTCGCCGTTCCTATGCAGGTGGCGGATCGTCCGGGGGCCAGCCGGACTGATGGGGTTGCTGAACTAAAGCAACAACTCGATGTTGCGGATGCGGACATCGCGCTAGTCAACAGGCGACTTGATGAGTTGCAAGGTAAGTGCTTCTGTGCGGTCACTTAGTAAGGGAGCCGAAGCCCACTCCTTACAACATGTGTGTGAAATGCAGATGGTGCCGCTGCCGTGGAGAGCCTTCGGGCCGAACTTGTTCAAGCCAAGGAGCAAGCCAGAAGGAGTAATGCGGCGGCCTCGAGGGCGGCCGAGAAGTTAGAGGCCGAAAGGGCTGCACACTACCGAAGCAGGGAAGAGATGGCCGAAATGGCTGTGAAGTTAAAAGATGTTACCGACCGTAATGGGGTTCTTGAAGAGGAGCGCCTAGTGGAGCGAGAAGACCTGGGGAAGGCCACCGCCGAAGCCAAGGATGCCCGTTCTGCAATGCGGGCTATAAAGGAGGAGCTGCGCCAAGCCGGGGACATTGTGGCTGGCAAGCCCTTTCTGCTGCGCCGAAGGTTCACGGATCCGAAGTATGCTCAACTTTGTCAGCTGTGGGGTCCGGAGGATCCTTATATGGACTTAGCGGCAAGTGCGGCGGATGCCGTTGTGCACTTCCGAAGTCAGAAGGACCACAAGACGGAAGAGCTGTTTTGGTCTCAATTCCATAGTCCGGAGCGTTCGCTTCCGCTGACCGATCGGTTGGCCGAGTGGGCTGAGCTGAATAGGTTGTCAGGACTTGCCATGACGGATATCGTGACTCATGTCTGGCCGGATAGGCCCAAGCCGAAGAGCTATTTCGGCCTATTGCAGCAGTTTCTTGGGGCGGTGCCGCATATCAAGGCGATGAAGCGGTCGGCCTGCATAGAGGGTGCACGGATAGCACTCGCCCGTGTGAAGACACATTGGACAGAGATGGATGCCACCGTTGTTGCGACCCAGGGTTCGAACGAGAGCCGGTTACCCGCCGAGCACTATTTTGGGGAAGTTCTGCGTGGTGCTCGTGTAATAGAGTCGTAGTGCTCGAAAAATGTCACATTCAAATGAACGTTTTATTTTTATAGAACAATGTTTATGATGTAGGCGCTTTTTGTACTTGTGCGTTCAAGTATTGAAATATCTCCTGTGCGGCCGTTTATGTATACGTATGTATAACCTGAAAGATGGCAGTCGTCGGCTTCAGCCCCCACGCACAAGGTGCGGGGGTGTTCGCAAAAATAGCGCATTTTCACACTTAATCTGACGTCTCGGTCCTGTTAAGGAGGTGGTAGCGTAGCAAACGAGGCAACCGGACTATAATGCTTTATCACTTTCACTTAGCCATTGGAGTTCGAGGGTGGGGCTACGATATAGCCCCTGGGGGCACCGCGCTATCCGAATTCGGGGCGCGTATGTGCCTGACCGGGAAACGATCCTTTGTCAAAGCGGAGGAATTCTAGACATTCCTGTGGTCGATCGAGTGGTTGACCAGTCTCTCGCTGTATCATGACAGTCAGTTTTCGGCTTTCTCTACTGAGGTGCTCGCCTAGCCGAACTGGGGCACGATCGCAGTAGTTCTACTGCTGCCGCGTTAGCCGATGATACGGAACGTAAGGCAGCAAAACACAGGAGCCGGGCAAACCCAACATTTGACCAAAGACATGATTCGGAGCTGATGCATATAAGGCCTAACTCGAAACGCCGAACACTCCCTAAGGTGTTCGGTCTTTATGATGACGGGAAGAACAATGCCCTAAGCCCCTAGTGTCCAGGTACGGGCGGGCACCTCTGACGCGGCCGATGCCAAAACGTCAGTCTCCTCTCTTGTTATAATGAAAAACCAGGGGATTATAGCAACAAGAGATAGTAAAAAAGGTTTACGTAGGGTCTTAATCTAAAAAGAATCCTTGAAACGGGTCCCTACTGCACATCTGCGCCTGTGTCTCCGTTGTGCCGTATCCTGGACGGGTGTGCACGTTGTTCATCTGTAAAAAGAGAGGAACTTAGTTTGAAAAGAAATCGTGCGAAAAGTGCATAAAAAATTGAAATATTGATAAATTAATAAAGTCGAGCCTATATTAGCTCATAATTGCTTATATGCACAGCCCCTTGTGAAGGGGTGTGCGTCTAGGGAGCCCCTAGCTTATTTATTCCGGACTCGTCTAGCCGTGTCCGGGGTCTTTGAATGACCCTTTTAATGAAATGATGCCACATGGACCGGCATTTTAAGTGTAAGAGACGCGTAATGTGGTATTGCATTAAAGCGGACAAAAGCTTCACGTCCCAATAGTGCTTGATAGCCACTTTTGAATGGGGCGACATGAAAGATTAGCTTTTCGTGTCGGAAGTTGTCCGGTGACCCGAACACAACTTCTAGTAATAAGGAGCCTGTGCACTTGGCGTAAGGGCCTGGCGTCACTCCTTTAAAGGAAGTGCGTCTATGTTGAATTTTAGTAAGGTCTATCCCCAACTTGCGGATTGTGTTCGGATATAGCAGGTTTAAATCGCTGCCGCCGTCCATCAGGACTTGTGTAAATTGTAGTCCGTCGATTATAGGATCCAATATCAGAGCAGTCCATCCTGCATTTCGAACACTTCTGGAATAATCCAGGTGGTCAAAAGTGATTGGTTTTGACATCCAATCTCGAGGTTCCGCTGGGGTGGACCATGCGACACCTGTCTTAGCGGGTGCCGCATTGTTTTTCCGTACTATCACATGAAGTGAGTTTATTGCTTTGACTTCTTGTGGGAAAGTATTTTGTTTTCCGGTGCTCTGCTGGTGGGGTTCGTCATCGTCCTCACTTGGCGCGTCGAGCCCCTTGTGTTCGGCGTTGAGTCGGCCGGACTGTTTAAAAACCCAACAATCTCGGTGGGTGTGGTTAGTAGGCCTTCCGGAGGTACTGTGGATTTGACATATCTGATCCAAAATTTTGTTTAAGTTGGATAGCTCATCACTGTTGTCCTTAAGATGCAGTGTTTTATTGTTTGGCCGCGAGCTTTTGAATCCGGCGTTGACCGCCGTATTCTTTGGGCTTTTTTCTTTATTCCGGCGCTGATCCTTTCTGCGCCGTGATTTTCCGTTTCCATCTCTGATCTCGGATGTACTCGGGTCGCTGGTGCTGCATCTTGCTAGCCAGCTGTCTTCCCCCGCGCAAAAGCGGGTCATGAGGCTTGTTAGCGCGGCCATTGTCCTCGGCTTCTCTTGGCCGTGGTGTCTGGTGAGCCATTCGTCTCAGACGTTGTGTTTAAAAGCTGCTAAGGCTTCCGTGTCTGGACAGTCGACTATTTGGTTCTTTTTGGTATATGACTTAGACCGTCTGCATCCGGAGGGCGGACATAAGTCCCTTGAAAATTTGCTCTAAACGCGTCCTCGAGCTCTTCCCAACTTCCAATAGTGTTTTCTAGGAGGCTTTTGAGCCAATGCCGAGCTGGCCCTTTGAGCTTGAGGGGTAGATATTTTATGGCGTGGAGATCATCTCCTCTAGCCATGTCTATGTGTAGTATATAATCCTCTATCCAGACTCCAGGGTCTGTTGTTCCGTCGTAAGCCTCTATGTTTATGGGTTTAAACCCTGCTGGAAATTCATGATCCAGCACCTCATTGGTGAAACATAGTGGGTGTGCGGCGCCCCTGTATTTCGGTGTGCCGCTGTCTTCGAACACTTGGCGTGTTGTGTTGCTTCCTGGGGCCCTCTTTTTTGGCCCGTAAATGGACCTGGCTGGGCCATCCGTTTTCCCAGGATCATGAGTCGGCTTGTGTGCGGTGCCACTTGTCGTTTTTGACCTGTCATCTGGCCGTCTATCCGGCCAGGCGGCCTCTTTGTTTTTTGACTGTGGGGGCTCTATGGCTTCCTTGTCAAATTCTGGCAGCAGCTTGCGCTTCGGGTAGCTCTTTGTTTGGTGGCCATTGCCGTATTTGTCTGCGGTTTTGAGTACTTTTCTCCACCTCATTCTGAGTATGTCTTCCGCTGTTTTGAGCTTCCGTTTTTCCTTCTTCAGACTTCTTGCAGTGGCGACGAGTCTTTTGTGAAGGTTCTTATGCTCCGGTGGTGTGTCCGGCGTGAGGTCGTCTGGACTGTTGGTTTCGCCGGGCATGGATTGATTATCCGATTCGTCCTGTTCGGATGGTTGCTTGGTTGCATATTCGTCGTCCACTGGTCTGCCCTGCTCTATTGCTGGGTCATTAGGAGCACTGTTTTTGTCGAGGCGGGACTTAGGGCGGCGTCTGCGTCGCCGTTTTGGTAGTTTGTCGGCGGGATTATCCTTTGCCGCGCCCCGTTGTTCCTCGTTATCGCTTCCTTTTGGGGTGTCCACCATATATACACCATGGGTTGGGGTGGCCTTCTAGTGCTCAGTGAGCGCTGGTTCTTGATTAGCTCCGGCATCGTCGTCCATACCGTCGATGTCTTCGGAGTCTAGCATGTCTGTTAGATCGTCGACAGTTGCTACAAAGTGGGTGGTGGGCGGGCTTTGAATTTCGTCATCCGCATCCCGACCATCCTGGCCATAGTCCGGCCAGGGCTCTCTGGATAGTGAGAGATGTTTTAGCGAATTTATAATGTCGCCAAAGGGTGAGTGCTGAAAGATGTCCGCAGCGGTGAACTTCATGATCGGCGCCCAATCGGATTCGATTGGCAGGGGCGCAGGAGGTTCGGAGTCCGGCAGGGAGTCCGGCACCTCGGAGTCACGAGCTTTATAAGGGACGAGGTCAGTGTTCGGCTCCATTGCCGTGGAAGTTGCAGCTCCCGAGGCGGTGTCCAGCCACCCGTCCTCGATCTGCGCGATCGGCTCCGAATTATGGGTCGGTGCGGATTCGTGTGCGGCCTCCAAAGTACTGTCTGGCGGCAGAGCTAGGTCATACCCATCGTGACAGTGCGGCACGCTCGGCTGCGGCTTGGATCCGTCGAAGATCAAGTCTCCGCGGATATCCGCCGTGAAGTTTAGGCTTCCAAATCTGACCTGACGGCCAGGGGTGTAGCTTTCGATCTGCTCCAGATGGCCAAGTGAATTGGCCCGCAGTGCGAAGCCGCCGAATACGAAGATCTGTCTAGGGAGAAAAGTCTCACCCTGGACGGCGTTGTTGTTGATTGAAGAAGCCATCAAGCCTATCGGTGACGACACAGAGGAACTCTCAATGAAAGCACCAATGTCGGTGTCAAAACCGGCGGATCTCGGGTAGGGGGTCCCGAACTGTGCGTCTAGGCGGATGGTAACAGGAGACAAGGGACATGATGTTTTTACCCAGGTTCAGGCCCTCTCGATGGAGGTAAAACCCTACTCCTGCTTGATTGATATTGATGATATGGGTAGTACAAGAGTGGATCTACCACGAGATCAAGGAGGCTAAACCCTAGAAGCTAGCCTATGGTATGATTGTTGTAATGGTTGTCCTGTCCTACGGACTAAAACCCTCTGGTTTATATAGACACCGGAGAGGGCTAGGGTTACACAGAGTCGGTTACAACGGTAGGAGATCTACATATCCGTATCGCCAAGCTTGCCTTCCACGCCAAGGAAAGTCCCATCCGGACACGGGACGAAGTCTTCAATCTTGTATCTTCATAGTCTTGGAGTCCGGCTGACGATGATAGTCGGGCTGTCCGGACACCCCCTAGTCCAGGACTCCCTCAGGTGACAAGAGCCTAAGCTTGGGGATGCCCATGGCACCCCAAGATATTCAAGAATAGCCAAACGCCTAAGCTTGGGGATGCCCCGGGAAGGCATCCCCTCTTCCGTCTTCGTTCATTGGTAACTTTACTTGGAGCTATGTTTTTATTCGCCACATGATATGTGTTTTGCTTGGAGCATCGTGTATTATATTAGTCTTTTATTTTTAGTTTACCACAATCATCCTTGCTGTACACACCTTTTGGGAGAAGCCTATTTGATTAGAATTTGCTAGAATACTCTATGTGCTTCACTTATATCTTTTGAGCTTGATAGTTTTTGCTCTAGTCTTCACTTATATCTTTTAGAGCATGGTGATGTCTTAATTTTGAAGAAATTACTAGTCTCTCATGCTTCACTTATATCTTTTTGAGAGTCTTTTAGAACAGCATGGTATTTGCTATGGTCATAAAGTTGGTCCTAGAATGATGAGCATCCAAGTTGGGTATAATAAAATCTATCATAGAAAGTGAATTGGATGCTATGATCAATTTGATGCTTGATAATTGTTTTGAGATGTGGAGGTAGTAATATTAAAGTTATGCTAGTTGGGTGATTATGAATTTAAAGAATGCTTGTGTTGAAGTTTGTGATTCCCATAACATGCACGTATGGTGAACCGCTTTGTGATGAAGTTGGAGCAAAATTTTATTTATTGATTGTCTTCCTTATGAGTGGCGGTCGGGGACGAGCGATGGTATTTTCCTACCAATCTATCCCCCAACGAGCATGCGCGTAGTGCTTTGGTTTTTGATGACTTCTAAATTTTTGCAATAAGTGCGTTCTTTTGATTAATGTTGAGTCCATGGATTATATGCACCCTTTCACCCTTCCACCATTGCTAGCCTCTCTTGTACCGTGCAACTTTCGCCGGTACCATACACCCACCATACTCCTTCCTCAAAACAGCCACCATACCTACCTATTATGGCATTTCCATAGCCATTCTGAGATATATTGCCATGCAACTTTCCACCATTCTGTTCATATGACACGCATTACTTTTGTCATATTGCTCTTTGCATGATCACGTAGTTGACATCGTATTTGTGGCAAGGCCACCTTCATAATTTTCATACATGTCACTCTTGATTCATTGCATATCCCGGTACATCGCCGGAGGCATTCATATAGAGTCATATCTTGTTCTAGCTTTGAGTTGTAAATCCATAAAAGTGTGATGATCTTCATTATTAGAGCATTGTCCTAGTGAGGAAAGGATGATGAAGACTATGATTCCCCCACAAGTCGGGATGAGACTTCGGACTTTACAAAAAGAAAAAAAAAGAAAAAAAATAGAAAGGCCAAAAAGAGAAAGAAAAAGGCCAAAGAAAAAAAGGGGAAAAAGAAAAGAAAAAGAAAAAAAGAGAAGAAGAAAAAAAATAAAATGAGAGAAAAAGAGAGAAAGGACAATGCTACTATCTCCTTTTCTACACTTGTGCTTGAAAATAGCACCATGATCTTCATGATAGAGAGTCTCATATGTTGTCACTTTCATATACTAGTGGGAATTTTTCATTATAGAACTTGGCTTTTATATTCCAATGATGGGCTTCCTCAAAGTGCCCTAGGTCTTCGTGAGCAAGCGAGTTGGATGCACACCCACTTAGTTTCTTTTGTTGAGCTTTCATATATTTATAGCTCTAGTGCATCCGTTGCATGGCAATCCCTACTCACTCACATTGATATCTATTGATGGGCATCTCCATAGCCCGTTGATACACCTAGTTGATGTGAGACTATCTTCTCCTTTTTTGTCTTCTCCACGACCACCATTCTATTCCACACATAGTGCTGTGTCCATGGCTCACGCTCATGTATTGCATGAAAGTTGAAAGAGTTTGGGATTATTAAAGTATGAAACAATTGCTTGGCTTGTCATCGGGGTTGTGCATGATTAAATACTTTGTGTGATGAAGATAGAGCAACAGCCAGACTATATGATTTTGTAGGGATAACTTTCTTTGGCCATGTTATTTTGAGAAGACATGATTATTTTGATTAGTATGCTTGAAGTATTACTATTTCTTATGTCAATATGAACTTTTATTTTGTATTCATTTGGATCTGAACATTCATGCCACAATAAAGAAAATTACATTATGAATTATGCTAGGTAGCATTCCACATCGGAAATTCTCTTTTTATCATTTACCTACTCGAGGACGAGCAGGAATTAAGCTTGGGGATGCTTGATACGTCTCCAATGTACCTATAATTTTTGATTGTTCCATGCTATTATATTACCCCTTTTGGATGTTTATGGGCTTTATTTTACACGTTTATATCATTTTTGGGACTAACCTACCAACCGGAGGCCCAGCCCATATTGCTGTTTTTTTGCCTATTTCAGTATTTCGAAGAAAAGGAATATCAAACGGAGCCCAAACGGAATGAAACCTTCGGGAGCGTGATTTTTGGAACGAACGTGATCCGGAGAGCTTGGAGTGCAAGTCAAGAAGCAGCCGAGGAAGCCACGAGATAGGAGGCCGCGCCCCCCCTGTAGGGTGCGCCCCCTGTCTCGTGGGCCCCTCGAGCTGCCACCAACATACTTCTTCCTCCTATATATACCTACGTACCCCGAAAACATCCAAGAGCACCACGAAACACAATTTCCACCGCCGTAACCTTCTATATCCGTGAGATCCCATCTTGGAGCCTTCGCCGGCACCCTGCCGGTGGGGGAATCGACCATGGAGGGCTTCTACATCAACATCCTTGCCCCTTCGATGAGTTTTGAGTAGTTTACCACAGACCTACGGGTCCATAGTTATTAGCCAGATGGCTTCTTCTCTCTTTTTGGATCTCAATACAATGTTCTCCCCCTCTCTTGTGGAGATATATTCGATGTAAACTCTTTTTGCGGTGTGTTTGTCGAGATCCGATGAATTGTGGGTTTATGATCAAGTTTATCTATGAATAATATTTGAATCTTCTCTGAATTGTTTTATGTATGATTGAGTTATCTTTGCAAGTCTCTTCGAATTATCAGTTTGGTTTGGCCTACTAGATTGGTCTTTCTTGCCATGGGAGAAGTGCTTAGCTTTGGGTTCAATCTTGCGGTGTCCTTACCCAGTGACAGAAAGGGTTGCAAGGCACGTATTGTATTGTTGCCATCGAGGATAACAAGATGGAGTTTATATCATATTGATTGAGTTTATCCCTCTACATCATGTCATCTTGCTTAATGCGTTACTCTGTTCTTATGAACTTAATACTCTAGATGCATGCTGGATAGCGGTCGATGTGTGGAGTAATAGTAGTAGATGCAGGCAGGAGTCGGTCTACTTGTTATGGACGTGATGCCTATATACATGATTATGCCTAGATAATCTCATAACTATGAGCTTTTCTATCAATTGCTCGACAGTAATTTGTACACCCACCGTAATACTTATGCTATCTCGAGAGAAGCCTCCAGTGAAACTTATGGCCCCCGGGTCTATCTCTTATCATATTTGCTTTCAATCTACTTTTATTTGCATCTTTACTTTTTTGCATCTATATTATAAAATACCAAAAATATATTTATCTTATCATACTATCTTTATTAGATCTCACTTTCGCAAGTGGCCGTGAAGGGATTGACAACCCCTTTATTGCGTTGGTTGCGAGTTCTCAGTTTGTTTGTGTAGGTGCGTGGGACTTTTGAGGAGCCTCCTACTGATTGATACCTTGGTTCTCAAAAACTGAGGGAAATACTTACGCTACTATCGCTGCATCACCCTCTCCTCTTCGAGGAAAACCAACGCAAGCTCAAGACGTAGCAATCGCTTACAGGCTATCCAACTCAATGTCCACACTACCAACAATGAGCATCCAACATGTCATGGACCTTGTGAAAGCCATCTTTTATTACAAGGTGAAATACGGCAAGGCATGGAAGGCGAAGCAAGCCGCATTTAAGATGTTGTATGGTAATTGGGAGGAAGCATACAATCGAATCCCTAGGTTGTTGTTAGCCATGGCCGCCACAAACTCGGGCATGGTTCATGTGGTCGGGCCTCATGGGGGAAAACAGCGGTTCATGACGGAAGGGAAGTCCAAGTATTTGGCCGTGCATTTTGGGCGTTCGAGCAATGCGTGAGGGCTTTCAAACACGGTAGGCCGGTCATCGCAGCTAATGGCACATTATTGACCGGACAATATAAGGGCACCTTGTTGGTTGCAATAGCAAGTGATGCTAATAACCGGGTGTTGCCATTGGCATTTGCTTTGGTTGAGGTGGAGAACAATGGCAACTGGCAGTGGTTTTTGCGTATTTTGAGTAAGTTGTTACCCGGTCAGAGGGAAATTTGTGTCATATCGGATCGACATCAAGGAATTCTTAACGCGGTGGAGATTGACATTCCCGGGCATGCTCCATTGCACCATCGATGGTGCAAGTTGCACTTTTGTTCCAACTTCTATAGGGCATGTGGCCTTAAGGAGTTGGCCGATGATCTTCAAGATTGTTGTCTCGCTTTGTTCGACAAGCGGTTCGCCACTTTGTACAACAAATTGCTCGCACACAAAAAACTTGATCCCGGGGGTCAAGACTTTTTCAATAGGTACATTCAATACCGGAACAAGTGGGCACGTGCTTTTGATGAAGATGGTCGGAGATACGGTCAAATGACAAGCAATATGGTCGAATGCTTCAATAGGGTGCTCAAAGGTGCTCGTTCATTACCCGTGACGTTAATAGTTCAATACACATTTGACAAGATGAGTGCATACTTTCTAAAGTACTCAATAGAAACAGATGCACAGATAGAAGGTGAGAACAAGCGCAAGTAAAAGCACAAGTTCCCACCCAAGGTTGATGAATGGTTGGAATTTGAATCACGGAAGGTAGACTCACAAGAAGCTATACTATATGACAATGAAGATTGGAAGTACGAAGTGAAAAAGCCAGGAGGAACCACAAACGATGGCCGCCAACATGGACGTCGGGCTTTCAAGGTCTCGTTAACACGGTATGATTGCTCTTGCGGGAGGCCATTATTGCTTCATCTCCCATGCTCACACTTGTATACCGCTAGTCGCATTAGGAATGTGGACGTCAATCAGCCCCTCACTGTGAGGGAGTCGGAGTTCTCAATCATGACGGTCAAGAATACATGGGCTCCCCACTTTCACCCATACTTTGACCAATCACAATGGCTGGAGTACCATGGACTTCCACTATAGCCGGATCCGGAGTTGAAGGTTGTTAAACGAGGTAGACATAAGACAAAGCGTCTTCGAGGCAACATGGACGGATGGGGACATGGTGGCTGCTACGAATTGGGCAACGACCAATTCCAAGAGCCTCATGAGAGCTCCCGTTGTGGGGAATGCAAAGGTCATGGCCACAACAAAAGAAAATGTACCAAACCAAGAAAGAGGTCAAAGACAAATGATGCGAGCACAAGCCAACAAGGAGCTACACAAGGTAGCCAACCAAGTGGTAGCCAACAAGTGCCAAGGCAAACAAGTGGTAGCCAACCTAGTGGTAGCCAACAAGTGCCAAGGCAAACAAGTGGTAGCCAACAAGTGCCAAGGCAACCAAGTGGTAGCCAACCAAGCGGTAGCCGAAGAGGATCTAGGCAACAAAGAGGGAGTCAACTAGGACTTACAAGAGGCCGTGGGGGTGGTAGAGCGCATGGTGGTGGTCTTGGCCTTGGTGGTGGACTTGCCCTTGGTGATGGTCTTGGCCTTGGTGGTGGATGATACGTCTCCAACGTATCTATAATTTTTGATTGTTCCATGCTATTATATTACTCATTTTCGATGTTTAGTGGGCTTTACTATACACTTTTATATTATTTTTGGGACTAACCTATTAACCGGAGGCCCAACCCAAATTGTTGTTTTTTTGCCAATTTTAGTGTTTTGCAGAAAAGGAATATCAAACGGAGTCCAAACGGAATGAAACCTCCGGGAGAGTTATTTTTGGAACAAACGCAATCCAGGAGACTTGGAGTGGACGTCAAGAAAGAAACGAGGCGGCCACGAGGCAGAGAGGCGCGCCCAGGGGGTAGATGCGCCCCCACCTTTGTGGGGCCCTCGTGGCTCCCCTGACCGACTTCCTTTGCCTATATATACTCATATACCCTGAAAACATCCAGGAGCACCACGAAACCCTATTTCCACCGCTGCAACCTTCTGTACCCGTGAGATCCCATCTTGGGGACTTTTCCGGTGCTCCGCTGGAGGGGGAATCGATCACGAAGGGCTTCTACATCAACACCATAGCCTCTCCGATGAAGTGTGAGTAGTTTACCACAGACCTTCGGGTCCATAGTTATTAGCTAGATGGCTTCTTCTCTCTCTTTGATTCTCGATACAAAGTTCTCCTCGATCTTCTTGAAGATCTATTCGATGTAACTCTTTTTGCGGTGTGTTTGTCAAGATCCGATGAATTGTGGGTTTATGATTCAAGATTATCTATGAGAAATATTTGAATCTCCTCTGAACTATTTTATGTATGATTTTTTATCTTTGCAAGTCTCTTCGAATAATCAGTTTGGTTTGGCCTACTAGATTGATCTTTCTTGCAATGGAAGAAGTGCTTTATTTTGGGTTCAATCTTGCAGTGTCCTTTCCCAGTGACAGCAGGGGCAGCAAGGCACGTATTGTATTGTTTCCATCGAGGATAAAAAGATGGGGTTTATATCATATTGCTTGAGTTTATCCCTCTACATCATGTCATCTTGCCTAATGCCTTACTCTATTCTTATGAACTTAATACTCTAGATGCATGCTGGATAGCGGTCGATGTGTGGAGTAATAGTAGTAGATGTAGAATCGTTTCGATCTACTTGTCGCGGACGTGATGCCTATATACATGATCGTGCCTAGATATTCTCATAACTATGCACTTCTCTATCAATTGCTCGACAGTAATTTGTTCACCCACTGTAATACTTATGCTATCTTGAGAGAAGCCACTAGTGAAACCTATGGCCCCCGGGTCTATTTTCCATCATATAAGTTTCCGATCTATTTTATTTTGCAATCTTTACTTTCCAATCTATATCATAAAAATACCAAAAATATTTATCTTATTATTATCTCTATCAGATCTCACTTTTGCAAGTGGCCGTGAAGGGATTGACAACCCCTTTATCGCGTTGGTTGCAAGGTTCTTATCTGTTTGTGTAGGTACGAGGGATTTGCATGTAGCCTCCTACTAGATTGATACCTTGGTTCTCAAAACTGATGGAAATACTTATGCTACTTTGCTGTATCACCCTTTCCTCTTCAAGGGAAAACAAACGCATGCTCAAGAAGTGGCAAGAAGGATTTCTGGCGCCGTTGCCGGGGAGGAGTCTACGCACAAGTCAAGACATCCCAAGTACCCATCACAAACTCTTATCCCTCGCATTACATTATTTGCCATTTGCCTCTCGTTTTCCTCTCACCTACTTCACCCTTGCCATTTTATTCGCCCTTCTACTATTCGTCTTTTCGTTTCGTTTGTTTTGATGTCTTGCTTGGCTCGTTTACTCGTTTGGTTTGAATAGTTGTTTATTTATTGCTAAACATAGAACCTAAGATCTATGGATCCTCATCCGCTTGCCAATCTTTTTAAGAGATCCAATTATGGTGGACCAAATTCTAGTGATTTGAGTGCACTAGATTATCTTTATGAGGTTTTGCTTGAAATTCGTGAATCTGAAAATTGTGATGAAGAAATTTATGAAGAGATTCACGATAGCTCCTTAAATAGAAAGCATGATTGCAATGATTTTATTATAGATTCTACTAATGTCAATTGTGTTAATGATATGCAAAACTCTAGGCTTGGGGATGCTAGTTTTGCTATGTCCACTACTTGTTGCAATGATCATGATTGGGGTGATTCTTCTTATAATGTTGAAATTTTATTTATGCCCCATGATGAATATGAGATTGATAATAATGTTTGCAATAATACTGAAAGTGGGTTTGGAAGAGTGTCAACTTTAGATCCCACATATTTGGATAATGTTCAATCTTATGAAGTTTTTGATAAAAGTGGGTTTGGAGAGGTCATGACTTTAGTTAATGATAATCCCACTATTTTGGAAGAGTGTCAACTTCACATGCATGTGGATCTTGTTGAGAATATGTTATGTGATAGCTATTTTGTTGAATTTTCCTATGACCCTACATGTAATTATTATGAGATAGGAAAATATGGTCGTAGAAATTTTTATCTTACTAAATTACCTCTCGTCATGCTGAGATTGCTATCGTCTCTTTCCTCTTCCGTGCATATGCTAGTTTTTGCTTGCCTTGCAAATTTGTTGGCTTATGAAAAACCTATGCATAGGAAGTATGTTAGACTTAAGTGTGTTTGTCACATGTTTTATGATGCTCTCTTTGTTCTTCAATTCTTGTCTTTCATGTGAGCATCATTGAAATCTCAATGCCTGGCTAAAAAGGCTTTAAAGAAAAGTGCTTGTTGGGAGACAACCCAATTTTTTTCCTTGCTGTTATTCAATAAATAATTCATCTAGCTTCTGTTTAGATGTGGTTTTATGTTTTAATTAGTGTTTGTGCCAAGTAGAACCTATAGGATCATCTTGGGTGATAGTTAATTTGATCTTGCTGAAAAACAGAAACTTTTGCGCGCACGAGAATAATTTTAATAAATCACAGAAACATGGTTTTCAGTTGATTATTTTTGCAAAAGATTAATAGACAAATTGCCTAGGACTTCCTATTTTGGTAGAATTTTAAGGTTCAAGAAGTATTCGAAAGTTACAGATTACTACAGAATGTTCTGTTTTTGACAGATTCAGTTTTTCGTGTGTTGTTTGCTTATTTTGGTGAATCTATGGCTAGTATCGGGGGGTATGAACCATAGGAAAGTTGGAATACAGTAGGTTTAACACCAATACAAATAAAGAATGAGTTCATTACAGTACCTTAAAGTGGTGGTTTGTTTTCTTGCACTAACGGAGCTCATGAGATTTTCTGTTGAGTTTTGTGTTGTGAAGTTTTCAAGTTTTGGGTAAAGATTTGATGGATTATGGAATAAGAAGTGGCAAGAGCCTAAGCTTGGGGATTCCCAAGGCACCCCAAGGTAAAATTCAAGGACAACCAAAAGCCTAAGCTTGGCGATGCCCCGGAAGGCATCCCCTCTTTCGTCTTTGTCCATCCGTAACTTTACTTGAGGCTATATTTTTATGAAACTTACACTTAGACACTTGAATAACCAATCAAATCGTACATCTTGTGGCATGCTCACCAATATTGACGTAAAGTGAGGTGATCAGGGTTGATGCTGTGATGCAAAGGGAAGGGGCCACTCAATTCAATTCAATGTCATAATCCAACCTGGCTTCTCCTGTCCGCACTTGGGACAGATTGATACTCATTTTTTTGCTGGATTTGAACTTGCTTAAAAAGAAAGGACTCAGCTTTTGCAAAACTGATCGATGGAGAAGCTCAAAAGTCTCAATCCACCACTAGCTATCATTCAAGTTTGCACTTTTATGATATGTGTTTTGCTTGGAGCATCTTGTATGATATGAATCTTTGCTTTTTAGTTTACCACAATCATCCTTGCCGTACACACCTTTTGGCAGAGACACACATGAATCGGAATTTATTAGAATACTCTATGTGCTTCACTTATATCTTTTGAGCTAGATAATTTTGCTCTAGTGCTTCACTTATATATTTTTAGAGCACGGCGGTGGTTTTATTTTGTAGAAATTATTGATTTCTCATGCTTCACTTATATTATTTTGAGAGTCTTTTATAACAGCATGGTATTTGCTTTGGTTATAAAATTAGTCTAATATGATGGGCATCCAAGTTGGGTTTAATAAAAACTAGCATATAAAGTGCATTGAACACTATGAGAAATTTGATACTTGATAATTGTTTTGAGATATAAAGGTGGTAATGTTAGAGTCATGCTAGTTGGGTAATTATGAAATTGAAAAATACTTGTGTTAAATCTAGCAAGTCCCGTAGCATGCACGTATGGTAAACATCATGTGACAAATTTGAAGCATGGGGTGTTCTTTTGATTGCCTTCCTTATGAGTGGAGGTCAGGATCGCGCGATGGTTAATTCCTACCAACCCTTCCCCTAGGAGCACGTGTAGTAGTACTTTGCTTTGAGGGCTAATAAACTTTTGCAATAAGTATATGAGTTCTTTATTACTAATGTGAGTCCATGGATTATACGCACTCTTACCCTTCCACAATTTGCTAGCCTCTACAGTACCGTGCATTGCCCTTTCTCACCTTGAGAGTTGGTGCAAACTTCGCTGGTGCATCCAAACCCCGTGATATGATATGCTCTATCACACATAAACCTCCTTATATCTTCCTCAAAACAGCCACCATACCTACCTATTATGGCACTTCCATAGCCATTCCGAGATATATTGCCATGCAACTATCCACTGTTTCGTTTATTATGACACGTTCCATAATTGTCATATTGCTTTTGCATGATCATCTAGTTGACATCGTATTTGTGGCAAAGCCACCTTTATAATTCTTTCATACATGTCGCTCTTGATTCATTGCATATCTCGGTACACCGCCGGAGGCATTCACATAGAGTCATATTTTGTTCTAAGTATTGAGTTGTAAATAAATAAAAGTGTGATGATCTTCATTATTAGAGCATTGTCCCAAGTGAGGAAAGGATGATGGAGACTATGATTCCCCCACAAGTCGGGATGAGACTCCGGACTTTATGAAAAATAAAAGAGGCCAAAGAAGCCCAAAATAAAAAAATAGGCCAAAGAAGCCCACCAAAATAAAAAATAAAAAATGAGAGAAAAATAGAGAAGGGACAATGTTACTATCCTTTGTCCACACTTGTGCTTCAAAGTAGCACCATGATCTTCATGATAGAGAGTCTCCTATGTTGTCACTTTCATATACTAGTGGGAATTTTTCATTATAGAACTTGGCTTGTATATTCCAATGATGGGCTTCCTCAAAATGCCCTAGGTCTTTGTGAGCAAGCAAGTTGGATGCACACCCACTTAGTTTCTTTTTGAGATTTCATACATTTATAGCTCTAGTGCATCCGTTGCATGACAATCCCTACTCCTCATATTGACATCACTTGATGGGCATCTCCATAGCCCGTTGATTAGCCGCGTCAATATGAGACTTTTTTCCTTTTTTGTTCTCCACACAACCTCCATCATCATATTCTATTCCACCCATAGTGCTATATCCATGGCTTACGCTCATGTATTGTGTGAGGCTTGAAAAAGCTGAAGCGCGTTAAAAAGTATGAACCAATTGCTTGGCTGAAACCGGGGTTGTGCATGATGGGAGTATTTTGTGTGACGAAAATGAAGCATGTCCTAACTATATGATTTTGTAGGGATAAGCTTTCTTTGGCTATGTTATTTTGATAAGACGTGATTACTTTGTTAGTATGCTTGAAGTATTACTATTTTTATGTCAATACTAAACTTTTATGTTGAATCATTTGGATCTGAACATTCATGCCACAATGAAGAAAATTACATTGAGAAATATGCTAGGTAGCATTCCACATCAAAAATTCTGTTTTTATCATTTACCTACTCGAGGACGAGCAGGAATTAAGCTTGGGGATGCTTGATACGTCTCCAACGTATCTATAATTTTTGATTGTTCCATGCTATTATATTACCTGTTTTGGATGTTTAGTGGGCTTTACTATACACTTTTATATTATTTTTGGGACAAACCTATTAACCGGAGGCCCAACCCAAATTGCTGTTTTTTGCCTATTTCAGTGTTTCGCAAAAAAGGAATATCAAACGGAGTCCAAACGGAATGAAACCTTCGAAAGAGTTACTTTTGGAACAAACGCAATCCAGGGGACTTGGAGTGGACGTCAAGAAAGAAATGAGGCGGCCACGAGGCAGGGAGGCGCGCCCAGGGGCGTAGGCGCGCCCAGGGGCGTAGGCGCGCCCCCCACCCTCATGGGCCCCTTGTGGCTCCCCTGACCGACTTCCTTCGCCTATATATACTCATATACCCTGAAAACATCCAAGAGCACCACGAAACCCTATTTCCACCGCCGCAACCTTCTGTACCCGTGAGATCCCATCTTGGGGCCTTTTTCGGCGCTCCGCCAGAGGGGGAATCAATCACGGAGGGCTTCTACATGAAAACCATAGCCTCTCCAATGAAGTGTGAGTAGTTTACCACAGACCTTCGGGTCCATACTTATTATCTAGAAGGCTTCTTCTCTCTCTTTGATTCTCAATACAAAGTTCTCCTCGATTTTCTTGGAGATCTATTCGATGTAACTCTTTTTGCGGTGTGTTTGTTGAGATCCGATGAATTGTGGGTTTATGATTCAAGATTATCTATGAGAAATATTTGAATATCCTCTGAATTCTTTTATGTATGATTTGTTATCTTTGCAAGTCTCTTCGAATTATCAGTTTGGTTTGGCCTACTAGATTGATCTTTCTTGCAATGGGAGAAGTGCTTAACTTTGGGTTCAATATTGCGGTGTCCTTTCCTAGTGACAGCAGGGGCAGCAAGGCACATATTGTATTGTTGCCATCGAGGATAAAAAGATGGGGTTTATATCATATTGCTTGAGTTTATCCCTCTACATCATGTCATCTTGCCTAATGCGTTACTCTGTTCTTATGAACTTAATACTCTAGATGCATGGTGGATAGCGGTCGATGTGTGGAGTAATAGTAGTAGATGCAGAATCATTTCGATCTACTTGTCACGGACGTGATGCCTATATACATGATCATGCCTAGATATTCTCATAACTATGCACTTTCCTATCAATTGCTCGACAGTAATTTGTTCACCCACTGTAATACTTATGCTATCTTAAGAGAAGCCACTAGTGAAACCTATGGCCCTCGGGTCTATTTTCCATCATATAAGTTTCCGATCTATTTTATTTTGCAATCTTTACTTTCCAATCTATATCATAAAAATACCAAAAATATTTATCTTATTATTATCTCTATCAGATCTCAGTTTTGCAAGTGGACGTGAAGGGATTGATAACCCATTTATCACGTTGGTTGCAAGGTTCTTATTTGTTAGTGTAGGTACGAGGGATTTGCCTGTAGCCTCCTACTGGGTTGACACCTTGGTTCTCAAAACTGAGGGAAATACTTACGCTACTTTGCTGCATCACCCTTTCCTCTTCAAGGGATAACCAACGCATGCTCAAGAGGTAGTAGTGGGCTTGGCCATGATGGTGGTCTTGGCCTTGGTGATGGACTTGGCCGTGGTGGTGGTCTGGGGCAAGGTAGTTATAGAGGAATGTTTGGATACCTCAATGGACCATTTCTGTATGTTGCTGATACATCTCCGTCGTATCTATAATTTTTGATTGTTTCATGCCAATATTCTACAACTTTTATATATTTTTGGCAACTTTTTATATTATTTTTGTGGCTAACAAATTGATCAAGTGCCCAGCGCCAGTTCCTATTTGTTGCATGTTTTTTGTTTCGCAGAAAAACCAAATTAAACGGAGTCCAAACGCTATAAAAACTTACAAAGATTTTTTTTCGGAATATATGTGATTTTTGGGAAAAAGAATCAACGCGAGACAGTGCCCAAGGAGTCCACAAGTATGGGAGGCGTGCCCCAGGGGTAGGGCGCGCCCCTGGTCCTTGTGGCCACTCTATAAGGTAGTTGGTGCCCTTCTTTCACCACAAGAAAGCTAATATCCAGATAAAAATCGTGTTAAAATTTCAGCCCAATCGGAGTTACGGATCTCTTGGAATTTAAGAAACAGTGAAAGGCCAGAATAAAAGAAATGCAGAACTAGCAGGAAAGAGAGAGAGAGAGAGAGATCGAATCTCGGAGGGGCTCCCACCTCTCCGCTGCCATGGAGGCCATGGACCAAAGGGGAAACCCTTCTCCCATCTAGGAGGGAGGTCAAGGAAGAAGAAGAAGGAGGGGGGTCTCTCCCCCTCTCTCCCGGTGGCGCCGGAAACACCATCGGGGCAATCATCGTGCCGGAGATCTACACTAACAACTTCGCCGTCGTCATGACCAACCCCCCTCTATGCAGCAGTGTAACACCTCTTCTCCCCGCCGTAATCTCTACTTGAACATGGTGCTCAACGCTATATATTATTTCCCAATGATTTATGGCTATCCTATGATGTTTAAGTAGATCTGTTTTGTCCCGTGGGTTGATTGATGATCATGATTGGTTTGAGTTGCATGTTTTATTATTGGTGCTGTCGTATGGTGCTCTCCGTGTCGCGCAAGAGTGAGGGATCCCCGTTGTAGGGTTTGCAATATGTTCATGATTTGCTTATGGTGGGTGGCGTGAGTGACAGAAGCATAGACCCGAGTAAGTAGGTTGTTTGCGTATGGGAATAAAGAGGACTTGATACTTTAATGCTATGGTTGGGTTTTACCTTAATGATCTTTAGTAGTTACAGATGTTTGCTAGAGTTCCAATCATAAGTGCATATGATCCAAGAAGAGAAAGTATGTTAGCTTATGCCTCTCCCTCATATAAAATTGCAATAATGATTACCTGTCTAGTTATCGATTGCCTAGGGACAAATAACTTTCTCGTCACAAAATGCTCTCTACTTAAACTAATTTAGTTGCTTCTTTATCTAAACAGCCCTACTTTTTATTTACATGCTCTTTATTATCTTGCAAACCTATCCAACAACACCTACAAAGTACTTCTAGTTTCATACTTGTTCTAGGTAAAGCGAATGTTAAGTGTGTGTAGAGTTATATTGGTGGTCGATAGAACTTGAGGGAATATTTGTTCTCCTTTAGCTCCTTGTTGGGTTCGACACTCTTACTTGTCGAAAGAGGCTACAACTGATCCCCTATACTTGTGGGTTATCAAGACCTTTTTCTGCCGCCTTTCCCGGGGAGCAATAGCGTGGGGTGAATATTCTTGTGTGTGCTTGTTTGCTTTATCACTAAGTAGACTTTATTTGCTGTTCTAAGTTGTTCTCTATCTTTAGTTATGGATATGGAACATGAAATACCAAAAAAATTAGGTGTACTTGCTACTCGTGGAGATGGGGAATCTCCTAAAACCCTCGATGCTCATTATGTGAAAGATATTATGCACTACTTTAATAATCCTAAGAAAACCCCATTCAACTATATAACGGGAGATATGTTGGATCAACGTGAATCACTTAGGGATCATCGCTTGACTCAAAAAGGGAAATTATTATGGGATCAAATTTATATGTTGCATTGGTATGCTTGGAATTTACGCTAGAGATATGATTATAATTGTTTGTTCTAGGATGAAGGCTCGACACCTTCCCTTTTCTTGTAGATTTAATGATAATGAAACCTTGGGTTCTTATGCTAATGGTATATATGATTATTATGATATGGAACGAATAGAAGAATTCGTTGCTTTTAAGGGTGCTTATGAAATTGAATCTTTGTTTGAAAAGTATGAGGCTTTAGATGATGATGTTTATAGGCCTGAAAATTTTGCTATACTAAAATATTGTTGTGAGAATTATGAATAGAATGCCGATATTAATGTGTTTATTGAGAAAGTCTCTGCTGTCCAAGAAGATACTAATATGTTGCAGGAATCTATGGAAGAAGAAAATGTTGAAATTGTGGGCTCATTGGATGAAAAAGATGATGAGGAGAGCGAAGAACAAAAGGAGGAAGAGGGGATTAGCTACCCGTACCCACCTTCTAATGAGAGTAACTCTTCAACTCATACATTGTTTAATTTCCCTTCGTGCTTACCGAAGGATGATTGCTATGATAATTGCTATGATCCCTTTAATTCGTTTGAAATATCCCTTTTTGATGAATTTGATGCTTGCTATGCTTGTGGCCATGATGTCAATACGAATGATGCTTATGCAGATGAACTTGCTATGGTTCCTTATGTTAAGAATGAAATTGTTACTATTGCACCCACACATGATAGTCCTATTATGTTTTTAAATTCTCCCAACTACACTATATCGGAGAAGTTTGTGCTTATTAAGGATTATATTGATGGGCTGTGTTGTACTATTGCACACAATGATTTTGATAAATATAATATGCATGTGCTTGCTGCTCCTACTTGCAATAATTATGAAAGATGAACTACATCTCCACCTCTCTATATTTCCAATACGATAAAATTGCAAGAAACTGTTTATAATATGCATTGGCCTTTACTTTGTGTGCATGAATTGTTCTTTTATGACATGCTGATGCATAGGAAGATAGTTAGACTTCGTCATTACATGATATACGTTACTTTGTGCTCACTACTAAATTACAAATCATTGTTAACTAAAATTGGCTTTGATATACCTTGGGATCCGGTTGGATCCATTACTTGAGCACTATAAAGAAAGTGCTGCCGGGGAGACAACCCGGAAGTTTTAGAGAGTCATTTATTTCTGTTGAGTGCTTTTATAAAGTTTAAAAACAAAAAGAAAATAAAGTGGGGAACCTTAAACTTTTCAAAAATAAAAGTGAAAGTAAGAAGGACGAGCATCGTTGAAGTGGGGGGAGCTCCTTGAACTTTGTTCATGCCCATGGAAATTTTGCAAATCTTGAATTAAAGAAACTTTCAACAAAAATAATTATCCCCTTGTATAAATTCATTGTATTATTAAAATAATGTGCCAAGATTTGCCTTTAGGATGATTAGATTGCTTGTTTGGTATTTGTAGTGGAAAAACAAAACTTTGGCTGTAGCGCGTGATATTACATTTTTTTACTGGAAAGTCAAACGGTTCTGAAACTTCTTGCACAATACTTCTACTCAAATTCTTTATTTTTTTCCTATTTTTCAGAATTTTTGGAGTTACGGAAGTACGGTAGATGTTTAGATTGCTACAGACTGTCCTGTTTAAGACATATTCTGTTTTTGATGCATTGTTTTGCTCGTGTTGATGAAACTATCATTTTTATCAATGATATAAACCATGCAAAAGTTATAATATAGTAGCTACAATGCAAAAATAAAATATGAATGAGTTTGCAACATTACATATAGTGGTGATTTGTTTTATTATACTAACAGATCTCATGAGGGTTTTTGTAAGTTTTGTGTGATTGAAGTTTTCAAGTTTTGGGTGAGATCACGATGGATGAAGGATTAAGGAGTGGAAAGAGCCTAAGCTTGGGGATGTCGGAGGCACCCCAAGGTAATATTCAAGGACTCCCGAGCAACTAAGCTCGGGGATGCCCCGGAAGACATCCCCTCTTTCTTCTAATGATCATCGGTAATTTTACTTGGAGCTATATTTTTAATCGTCACATGATTTGCGTAAATCTTGGAGCGTTGTGTGATTTTTATTTTTCTTTTAGTAACACACCATGCTGGTATGAGATAGACCTTGGTTGATTTATAGAATGCTCTTTGCACTTCACTTATATCTTTTGAGTATGGCTTTATAGAATGCTTCATGTGCTTCACTTATATCATTTGAAGTTTGGATTGCCTGTTTCTCTACACATCGAAAACCGCTTGTAGAATGCTCTTTTTGCTTCACTTATATTTGTTAGAGCGTGGGCATATATTTTGTGGAAAGAACTAAACTTTCTTGCTTCACTTATATCTATTTAGAGAGTCAGCAGGAATTGGTCATTCACATGGTTAGTCATAAAATCCTACATAAAACTTGTAGATCACTGAATATGATATGTTTGATTCCTTGCAATAGTTTTGTGATATAAAGACGGTGATATTAGAGTCATGCTAGTGAGTAATTGTGGATTGGTAGAAATACTTGTGTTAAGGTTTGTGATTCTCGAAGCATGCATGTATGGTGAACCGTTATGTGATGAAGTCGGAGCATGATTTATTTTTTGATTGTCTTCCTTATGAGTGGCGGTCAGGGACGAGCGATGGTCTTTTCCTACCAATCTATCCCCCTAGGAGCATGCGTGTAGTACTTTGTTTCGATAGCTAATAGATTTTTGCAATAAGTATGTGAGTTCTATATGACTAATGTTGAGTCCATGGATTATACGCACTCTCACCCTTCCACTATTGCTAGCCTCTCTAGTACCATGTAACTTTCACAGGTGCAATAAACCCACCATATACCTTCCTCAAAACAGCCACCACACATACCTATTATGGCATTTACATAGCCATTCTGAGATATATTGCCGTGCAACTTCCATCATCATCATATACAAAGATTTAAACTCTCTTGCTTCACTTATATCTATTTAGAGAGATGACAAGAATTGGTCATTCACATGGTTAGTCATAAAAATTCTACATAAAACTTGTAGATCACTGAATATGATATGTTTGATTCCTTGCAATAGTTTTGCGATATAGAGATGATAATATGTGGGAGGTTCTAGTAAATGGTTGTGTTTAGTAAGGATATTGGTGTTAAGGTTTGTGATTCCCGAAGCATGCACATATGGTCTCCTAACTATGTAACCAAATTGGCACGCATTGTATTTTGATTGTTTATCTTTGCGTGAAGGTCAGGGGAGCGCGATGGTTAACTCCTACCAACCTCCCCCCTAGGAGCATGCGTAGTAGTACTTTGCTTCGAGAGCTAATAAACTTTTGCAATAAGTATATGAGTTCTTTATGACTAATGTGAGTCCATGGATTATACGCACTCTCACCCTTCCATCATTGCTAGCCTCTTCGGTATCGTGCATTGCCGTTTCTCACCTCGAGAGTTGGTGCAAACTTCGCCGGTGCATCCAAACCCCGTGATATGATATGCTCTATCACACATAAGCCTCTTTATATCTTCCTCAAAACATCCACCATACCTACCTATCATGGCATTTCCATAGCCATTTCGAGATACATTGCCATGCAACTTCCGTCATCATCATATACATGACTTGAGCATTCATTATCATATTGCTTTGCATGATCGTAAGATAGCTAGCATGATGTTTTCATGGCTTGTCCTTTTTTGATGTCATTGCTATGCTAGATCATTGCACATCCCAGTACACCACCGGAGGCAATCATATAGAGTCATATTTTTGTCCTAGTATCAAGTTGTAATAATGAGTTGCAAGTAAATAAAAGTGTGATGATCATCATTATTAGAGCATTGCCCCAGTGAGGAAAGGATGATGGAGACTATGGTTCCCCCACAAGTCGGGATGAGACTCCAAACTTTATGAAAAATAAAAGAGGCCAAAGAAGCCCAAATAAAAAAATGAGGCCAAAGAAGTCCACCAAAAAAATAAAAAATAAAAAAATAAAAAAAATGAGAGAAAAAGAGAGAAGGGTCAATGTTACTATCCTTTTACCACACTTGTGCTTCAGAGTAGCACCATGTTCTTCATAGATATAGTCTCCTATATTGTCACTTTCATATACTAGTGGGAATTTTCATTATAGAACTTGGCTTGTATATTCCAATGATGGGTTTCCTCAAATGCCCGAGGTCTTTATGAGCAAGCAAGTTGGATGCACACCCACTTAGTTTTCAGTTTGAGCTTTCAGACTTATAGCTCTAGTGCATCTGTTGCATGGCAATCCCTACTCACTTGCATCGATATCGATTGATGGGCATCTCCATAGCCCATTAATTTGCCTAGTTGATGTGAGACTTTCTCCCTTTTTTGTCTTCCCCACGCAACCCCCACCATCATATTCTATTCCACCTATAGTGTTATGTCCATGGCTCACACTCATGTATTGCGTGGAAGTTGAAAAGGTTTGAGAACATCAAAAGTATAGAACAATTGCTTGACTTGTCATCGGGGATGTGCATGATTTGAGTATTTTGTGTGGTGAAGATGGAGCATAGCCAGACTATATGATTTTGAAGGGATAACTTTATTTGGCCATGTTATTTTGAAAAGATATGATTCCTTTATCAGTATGCTTGAAGTAATATTGTCTTAATGTCAAATGATAGACTATTGCTTTGAATCACTCGCGTCTTAATATTCATGCCATGATTAGATTACAAGATCAAGATTATGCTAGGTAGCATTCCACATCAAAAAATATCTTTTTTTATCATTTACCTACTCGAGGAAGAGCAGGAATTAAGCTTGGGGATGCTAATATGTCTCCGTCGTATCTATAATTTTTGATTGTTTCATGCCAATATTCTACAACTTTTATATACTTTTTGGCAACTTTTTATACTATTTTAGGGGCTAACATATTGATCCAGTGCCCAGTGCCAGTTCCTGTTTGTTGCCTGTTTTTTGTTTTGCAGAAAATCCATATCAAACGGAGTCCAAACGCGATAAAAATTTACAGAGATTTTTTGGAATATACGTGATTTTTGGGAAAAAGAATCAACGCGATACGGTGCCCGAGGAGTCCACAAGGATGGGAGGCGCGCTCCAGGGTGTAGGGCGCGCCCCTGGTCCTTGTGCCCACTCTGTAAGGCGGTTGGTGCCCTTCTTTTGCTGCTAGAAAGCTAATATACGGATAAAAATCGTGTTAAAATTTCAGCCCAATCGGAGTTTTGGATCTCCGAGAATTTAAGAAACGGTGAAAGGCCCGAATAAAAAAGAAACGCAGCAACAGAGAAAGAGATTTAATCTCAGAGGGGCTCCTGCCCCTCTGCTGCCATGGAGGCCATGGACCAGAGGGGAAACCCTTCTCCCATCTAGGGGGAGGTCAAGGAAGAAGAAGAAGGAGGGGGCTCTCTCCCCCTCTCTCCCTGTGGGGCCGGACCGCCGCCGGGGCCATCATCGTAACAGAGATCTAAACCAACAACTTCACCACCATCATCACCAACTCTCTCCTCCTCTATGCAGCGGTGTAACACCTCTTCTCCCCGCTGTAATCTCTACTTGAACATGGTGCTCAACGCTATATATTATTTCCCAATGATGTATGGCTATCCTATGATGTTTGAGTAGATCCGTTTTGTCCTATGGGTTGATTGATGATCATGATTGGTTTGAGTTTCATGTTTTATTACTGGTGTTGTCCTATGGTGCTCTCCGTGTCGCGTAAGCATGAGGGATCCCTGCTGTAGGGTTTGCAATATGTTCATGATTTGCTTATGGTGGGTGGCGTGAGTGACAGAAGCACAGACCCGAGTAAGTAGGTTGTTTGCGTATGGGAATAAAGAGGACTTGATACTTTAATGCTATGGTTGGGTTTTACCTTAATGATCTTTAGTAGTTACAAATGTTTGCTAGAGTCCTAATCATAAGTGCATATGATCCAAGAAGATAAAGTATGTTAGCTTATGCCTCTACCTCATATAAAATTACAATAATGATTATCGGTCTAGTTATCGATTGCCTAGGGACAAATAACTTTCTCATGACAAAAAGCTCTCTACTAAAACTAATTTAGTTGCTTCTTTATCTAAATGGCCCCTACTTTTTGTTTACGTGCTCTTTATTATCTTGCAAACTTATCCAACAACACCTAGAAAGTACTTCTAGTTTCATACTTGTTCTATGTAAAGCGAACGTTAAGCGTGCGTAGAGTTGTATTGGTGGTCGATAGAACTTGAGGGAATATTTGTTCTACCTTTAGCTCCTCGTTGGGTTCGACACTCTTACTTATCCAAAGAGGCTACAACAGTTTCCCTATACTTGTGGGTTATCAGTTGCTCACTAACTATAATGTTTCAATTTTCTTTTTTTATACGTTCTTGTTGTCCTTATTCACCAATATGTTGTAATGTACATGTTCTTCAATTTGTTCTTATTATCATTACTAACTGTTATGTTTCACTTATTGTAGGTATGGCGCTTCTCAACCCAACAAACCAACAATCAAGGGAGTGGAGGAGAAGGATGGCGAAGGTGAGATGGCGGGATGGTGGGAGAAGGCTGCGAAGAAGCTAAGAGAGGAGGATGCAGCCGCACTAGAGAAGAAGAAGCAAGAGGATCTCAAAGAGAAGAGGAAGGAACGAAAGAGAGAGAGAGAGAGAGAGAGAGAGAGAGAGAGAGAGAGAGAGGAGATTTTGAGTGTCACACTAGGGAGCAAGCGTTGAAGAGGAAATGTGAGGAGGCACAGAAGAAGCGTCTCAAGGATTTTCAATAAAGAACCTTGAAACTTTGGGCATTTGAAGCTGAAAAAAAAGAGAGGGAGAACAAAATATTCATGAAGAGGGTGGTTAAGGAGGCTCACCGCATAAGGAAAAGGGAGGAGGTAGAAGAAGAAGAGAGGAAGAAGAAGAAGGGAAAGGGACCTTGGTCTACGCAATAGAGCTATGTCATCTTCAATTTGCTTGTGGACTATGACCGTCTTATCCTCTAAACTATGCTCTTCAATTTGGTTGTGAACTACTATGTGTCGTGAACTACTATGTATTTTGGACTCCTCCTCGATTTGTTTGTGAACTACTATGTGTCGTGAACTAATATGTATTTCCGCCTCGATTTGGTTGTATGAACTACTCCTCTATTCGAAGTACTATGTGTCATGAACTACTATGTATTTTGGACTCCTCCTCAATTTGGTTGTATGAACTACTCTTCTATTTGAAGTAATACGTGTTATGAACTACTCTATTTTGGTATGGACATTTGTCCACATGTGCAACGCCTAATTGCCAAACACTTCTCTGCCAATTTTTTTGCTAAGTCCAAGTGCAACGCCTAGCTCGGAGGCGCTGCACTATACAGTGTGGCGCCTCTGAGCTAGGCGCCACACTGAGCTATATCTGGTTGTAGCTTTCTGTGTGGCGTTGTAGTTCTGGACAAATCTCCAAAGAGCAACAATGTGGCACCTAGCTCTGAGGCGTTGCAGTTCTGGACAAATCTCCAGAGTGCAACCGAAAGCTACAGCCAGATATGTTGGAAATATGCCCTAGAGGCAATAATAAAATGGTTATTATTATATTTCCTTGTTCATGATAATTGTCTACTGTTCATGAAATAATTGTATTAACCGGAAACCGCAATACATGTGTGAATACATAGACCACAACATGTCCCTAGTGAGCCTCTAGTTGACTAGCCCGTTGATCAATAGATGGTTATGGTTTCCTGACCATGGACATTGGATGTCATTGATAACGGGATCACATCATTAGGAGAATGATGTGATGGACAAGACCCAATCCTAAGCATAGCACAAGATCGTGTAGTTCGTTTGCTAGAGCTTTTCTAATGTCAAATATCTTTCCTTAGACCATGAGATTGTGCAACTCCCGGATACCGTAGGAATGCTTTGGGTGTACCAAACGTCAGAACGTAACTGGGTGGCTATAAAGGTGCACTACAGGTATCTGCGAAAGTGTCTGTTGGGTTGGCACGAATCGAGACTGGGATTTGTCACTCCGTATGACGGAGAGGTATCTCTGGGCCCACTCGGTAATGCATCATCATAATGAGGTCAGTGTGACTAAGCAGTTAGTCACGGGATCATGCGTTACCGAACGAGTAAAGAGACTTGCCAATAACGAGACTGAACAAGGTATAGGGATACCAACGATCGAATCTCGGGCAAGTAAGATACCGATAGACAAAGGGAATTGAATACGTGATTCATTGAATCCCCGACATTGTGGTTCATCCGATGAGATCATCGTGGAACATGTGGCAGCCAATATGGGTATCCGAATCCCGCTATTGGTTATTGGCCGGAGAGGTGTCTCGGTCATGTCTGCATGGTTCCCGAACCCGTAGGGTCTACACACTTAAGGTCCAGTGACGCTAGAGTTGTTATGGGAAATAGTATGTGGTTACCGAAGGTTGTTCGGAGTCCCAGATGAGATCCCGGACATGACGAGGAACTCCAGAATGGTCCGGAGGTGAAGATCGATATATTGGACGAAGGGTATTGGAGTCCAGAATTATTCCGGGGGTACCGGGTGATGACCAGCGTGTCCGAAAGGGGTTTCGAAGGCCCCGGCAAGAGTTGCAGGGCCTTATGGGCCAAGGAGAGGGGGCACATCAGACCACTAACGGGCTGAGCGCCCCTCCCATGCCATCTCATGTAACTTGGAGAGGTGGGGGCGCCTCCCCTAGGGCAGCCACCCCTCTCGGCTTGGGGGGCAAGTTTCCTAGGGGTGGGGGCACCCAAAACCATCTAGGGTTTCCCCTGTGGCCGCCGCCCATCCCCTAGGGAAACCCTAGGGCGCCTCCTCCTCCTCCCCCTTCCCCCTATATATAGTGAGGGAGAGAGAGGGCAGCTGCACCCCTTCCCTTGGCGTAGCCCCTCCCTCCTCCAACTCTTCCTCCTCCTCCGTAGTGCTTGGCGAAGCCCTACAGGAATACCACAAGCTCCACCACCATGCCATCGTGCTTCCAGAGCTCTCCATCAACTTCTCCTCTCCCCTTGCTGGATCAAGAAGGAGGAGACGTCCCCGGGGTATACGTGTGTTGAACGCGGAGGCGCTGTCCGTTTGGCGCTAGATCGGATCTTCCGTGATTTGAATCGCCGCGAGTACCACTCCATCATCCGCGTTCTTGTAACGCTTCTGCTTGGCGATCTTCAAGAGGTATGAAGATGCACACTCTCTCTCTCGTTGCTAGCATCTCCTAGATCAATCTTGGTGATACGTATGAAAATTTTGAATTATCGCTACGTTCCCCAACAATGGCATCATGAGCTAGGTCTATGCGTAGATTCTATGCACGAGTAGAACACAAGTAGTTGTGGGCGATGGTTTGTTCAATTTGCTTACCGTTACTAGTCCTATCTTGTTTCGGCAGCATTGTGGGATGAAGCGGCCCGGACCGACCTTACACATACGCTTACGTGAGACAGGTTCCATCGACTGACATGCACTTGTTGGATAAGGTGGCTAGTGGGTGTCTGTCTCTCCCACTTTAGTCGGATTGGTTTCGATGAAAAGGGTCCTTATGAAGGGTAAATAGCAATTGGCATATCACCGATGTGGCTTTTGCGTCTAGAAACCCATAGCAGCCACGTAATACATGCAACAACAATTAGAGGATGTCTAACTTGTTTTTGCAAGGTATGCTATGTGATGTGATATGGCCAAAAGGATGTGATGTATGAGATTGATCGTGTTCTTGTAATAGGAATCACGACTTGCATGTCGATGATTTTGACAACCGGCAAGAGCCATAGGAGTTGTCTTAATTTATTGTATGATCTGCGTGTCATTGAAAAACGCCATGTAATTACTTCACTTTATTGCTAACCGTTAGCCATAGTAGTAGAAGTAATAGTTGGCGAGACAACTTCATGAAGACACGATGATGGAGATCATGGTGTCATGCCGGTGACGAAGGTGATCATGCCGCGCCTCAAAGATGGAGATCAAAGGCGCAAGATGATATTGGCCATATCATGTCACTTTATGATTTGCATGTGATGTTTGTCATGTTTACATCTTATTTACTTAGAATGATGGTAGCATAAATAAGATGATCCCTCACTAAAATTTCAAGAAAGTGTTCCCTCTAACTGTGCACCATTGCAAAAGTTCGTTGTTTCGAAGCACCACGTGATGATCGGGTATGATAGATTCTAACGTTCGCATACAACGGGTGTAAGCCAGATTTACACATGCAAAACACTTAGGTTGACTTGACGAGCCTAGCATGTACAGACATGGCCTCGGAACACAAGAGACCGAAAGGTCGAACATAAGTCGTATAGTAGATACGATCAACATGAAGATGTTCACTGATGATGACTAGTCCGTCTCACGTGATGATCGGACACGGCCTAGTTGACTCAAATCATGTATCACTTAGATGACTAGAGGGATGTCTATCTGAGTGGGAGTTCATTAAATAATTTGATTATATGAACTTAATTATCATGAACATAGTCAAAAGGTCTTTACAAATTATGACGTAGCTTACTGTTTAGATATGTTCCTAGAGAAAATTTAGTTGAGAGTTGACAGTAGCAATTATGCGGACTGGGTCTGTAAACTGAGGATTGTCCTCATTGCTGCGTAGAAGGATTATGTCCTTAATGCACTGCTCGGTGTGCTGAACCTCGAGCGTCGTCTGTGGATGTTGCGAACATCTGACATACACGTTTTGATGACTACGTGATAGTTCAGTGCGTAATGCTAAATGGTTTAGAATTGAGGCACCAAAGACGTTTTTGAAACTTCGCAGAACATATGAGATGTTCCAAGGACTGAAATTGGGATTTCAGGCTAGTGCCCATGTCAAGAGGTATGAGACCTCTGACAAGTCTCTTAAGCTTGCAAACTAAGGGAGAAAAGCTCAATCGCTGAGCATGTGCTCAGATTGTCTGAGTACTACAATCGCTTGAATCGAGTGGGAGTTAATCTTCCAGATGAGATAGTGATGGTTCTCCAAACTCACTGCCACCAAGCTACTAGAGCTTCGTGATGAACTATAACATAGCAGGGATAGATATGATGATCCTTGAGCTATTCGCGATGTTTGACACCGCGAAAGTAGAAATCAAGTAGGAGCATCAATTGTTGATGGTTAGTAAAACCACTAGTTTCAAGAAGGGCAAGGGCAAGAAGGGATACTTCATGAAACGGCAAATCAGTTCCTGCTCTAGTGAATAAACCCAAGGTTGAACCCAAACCCGAGACTAAGTGCTTCTGAAATGAGGGGAACAATCACTGTAGCAGAACTACCCTAGATACTTGGTAGATGAGAAGGCTGGAAAGGTCGACAGAAGTATATTGGATATACATTATATTAATGTTTACTTTACTAGTACTCCTAGTAGCACCGGGGTATTAGATACCGGTTCGATTGCTAAGTGTTAGTAACTCGAAACAAAAAGCTACAGAATAAATGGAGACTAGCTAAAGGTGAGATGACGATATGTGTTGGAAGTGTTTCCAAGGTTGATGTGATCAAGCATCGCATGCTCCCTCTACCATCAAGATTGATGTTAAACCTAAATAATTGTTATTTGGTGTTTGCGTTGAGCATGGACATGATTGGATTATGTTTATTGCAATATAATTATTCATTTAAGGAGAATAATGGTTACTCTGTTTATTTGAATAATACCTTCAATGGTCTTGCACCTAAAATGAATGGATTATTGAATATCGATCGTAGTGATACACATGTTCATGCCAAAAGATACAAGATAGTAATGATAGTACCACATACTTGTGGCACTGCTATTTGAGTCATATTGGTATAAAACGCATGAAGAAGCTCCATGTTGATGGATCTTTGGACTCACTCATTTTTTTGAAAAGATTGAGACATGCGAACCATGTCTATTGGTATATACACATGAAGAAACTCCATGCAGATGGATCGTTTGGACTCACTTGATTTTGAATCACTTGAGACATGCAAATCATACCACATGGGAAAAATGACTGAAAGGCCTCGTTTTCAGTGAGATGGAACAAGAGAGCAACTTGTTGGAAGTAATGCATTTGATGTGTGCAATCCAATGAGTGGTGTGGCACGCAGTGACTATCATTATGCTCTTACTTCACAGATGATTTGAGTAGATTCTAGGTACATTTACTTGATGAAACACGAGTCTGAATTATTGAAAGGTTCAAGTAATTTTAGAGTGAAGTTGAAGATCGTCGTGACAAGAAGATAAAATGTCTATGATATGATCATAGAGATGAATGTCTGAGTTACATGTTTGGTACACAATTAATACATTGTGGAAATTGTTTCACAACTAATATCGCTTGGAACACCATAGTGATGGTGTATCTGAACATCATAGCTGCACCCTACTGAATGTGGTGCATACCTTGATGTCTCTTATCAAATTACCACCATCGTTTATGGGTTAGGCATTAGAGACAACCACATTCACTTTAAATAGGGCACCATGTAGTTCCGTTGAGATGACAGCGTATGAACTATGGTTTAGAGAAACCTAAGCTGTCGTTTCTTAAAGTTTGGGACTGCGATGCTTATGTGAAAAAGTTTTAGCCTGATAAGCTCAAACCCAAAGCGGATAAATGCATCTTCATAGGATACCCAAAACAGTTGGGTATACCTCCTAATTCAGATCCGGAAGCAAAAGTGATTGTTTCTAGAAATGGGTCCTTTCTTGGGGAAAATTTTCTCTCGAAAGAATTGAGTGGGAGGATGGTGGAGACTTGATGAGGTTATTGAACCATCACTTCAACCAGTGTGTAGCAGGGCACAGGAAGTTGTTCCTGTGGCACCTACACCAATTGAAGTGGAAGCTGATGACAGTGATCATGAAACTTCGGATCAAGTCACTACCAAACCTCGTAGGTCGACAAGGATGCGTACTACTTCAGAGTGGTACGGTAATCCTCTCTTGGAAGTCATGTTGCTAGACAACAATGAACCAACGAGCTATGGAGAAGTGATGGTGGGCCCAGATTCCGATGAATGGCTCGAGGCCATAAAATCTGAGAGAGGATCCATTTATGAAAACAAAGTATAGACTTTGGAAGAACTACTTGATGGTCATAAGGCTATTGGGTATAGATGGATTTTAAAAAGGAAAACAGACAATGATGGTATGTGTCACCATTAAGAAAGCTCAACTTGTCACTAAGATGTTTTTCGACAAGTTCAAGGAGTTGACTATGATGAGACTTTCTCACTCATAGCGATGCTAAGAGTCTGTTGGAATTATATTAGCAGTTACTGCATAATTTATGAAATCTTGCAGATAGGATGTCAAAACAGTGTTTCCTCGACGATTTTCTTGAGGAAAGGTTGTATATGATACAACCAGAAGGTTTTGTTAGTCCTATAAGATTCTAACAAGTATGCAAAGCTCCAGCAATCCTTCTAAGGACCGGAGTAAGCATCTCGGAGTTGGAATATACACTTTGATGAGATGATCAAAGATTTTGGGTTGATACAAAGTTTATGAGAAACTTGTATTTCCAAAGAAGTGAGTGGGAGCACTATAGAATTTCTGATGAGTATATGTTGTTGACATATTGTTGATCATAAATAATGTAGAATTTCTAGAAAGAATATGGGGTTATTTGAAAAGTGTTTTTCAATGTGGATTAAGCTACTTGAACATTGAGCATCAAGATCTATAAGGATAGATCAAAAACGCTTAATAGTACTTTCAAATGAATACATACCGTGACAAGATTTTGAAGGAGTTCAAAATAGATCAGCAAAGAAGCAGTTCTTGGCTGTGTTATAAGGTGTGAGTATTGAGTAAGACTCAAGACCTGACCATGACTGAGGGAGTCCTGGACTAGGGGGTGTCCGGACAGTCGGACTATCATCGTCGGCCGGACACCAAGACTATGAAGATACAAGATTGAAGACTTCGTCCCGTGTCCGGATGGGACTTTCCTTGGCGTGGAAGGCAAGCTTGGCGATACGGATATGTAGATCTCCTACCATTGTAACCGACTCTGTGTAACCCTAGCCCTCTCCGGTGTCTATATAAACCGGAGGGTTTTAGTCCGTAGGACGAACAACCATTAAAACAATCATACCATAGGCTAGCTTCTAGGGTTTAGCCTCCTTGATCTCGTGGTAGATCCACTCTTGTACTACCCATATCATCAATATCAATCAAGCAGGAGTAGGGTTTTACCTCCATCGAGAGGGCCCGAACCTGGGTAAAAACATCGTGTCCCTTGTCTCCTGTTACCATCCGCCTAGACGCACAGTTCGGGATCCCCTACCCGAGATCCGCCGGTTTTGACACCGACATTGGTGCTTTCATTGAGAGTTCCTCTGTGCCGTCACCGATAGGAAGGATGCCTCTTCCCGTCTTTAAAGACGGTATCTTCGCCAAAGGATCCTTGGCCGCCGGCCAAACTATCCGGCTGGGTGGTTTTCTCGGGGCCGCCTGTTCAGCCACCGCTTCGACGATGACCTCTCGGGTCATCAAAAGCAATCTTCACGTCAACTCGGAATTCGCCGAGCAGCTGGATCCAATAGAGCTCTCGTCCGTAAACGAGCTCTTGGATCGCATCGCCGCCCTGGGAATCGCTACAGACTACAATCAGATTGGGCTTAAAACCGACCTGAGAGAGATTAACTCTCCCCAGGTTACCCACCACGTTGCGGTGGTAGAGGAACAACGCAGCGATTCTTCTCCTATATTGAAAACTAGTCATGTCCGTACTCCCGAACCCTCCATGCCGGATTCCCGCGGAGGGACGGACTTCGATCAAGCACTGAACCTAAAGTCAGGCATCGGACCGGACTCGTTGGACAATGTCCAGCAATCCAAGCTTCCAAATTCGGAAACTTCTCGGCCCTTGAGCCTCGAGATGGGTAGGGTTCCGGACTCAATTCCACCCACCCACCCAGACATATGCGATCTATCTCAAATCCGGCAAGAGCTCGCTGAAACAGTACATCATTACTGGGCCACATTCCTCCTGGTTATGGACAGGATAAAGGACTGTCGAGAGGAAAACACAATTTCAATTTTTTGCAATAATTGCACGGACGAGGGAATCTTAAACGCCGTCAGTCGCCATGAAATTACACGCTTCGCCGACCTGGCGTCCATAGTACGAAAGTACTGTGCGATGGAGAGTTTCCGGAAAACTGAAACTAAGTTTTGGGACAATCCGGCCCCGAATACAACCCTAGTCCGTAGCAAAAGGGTGCATCACACTCAGGCACCAGGTACAAAAACCAAAAAGCAAAAACCCCATAAAGGGCACGGAACCGTACTGGAGGGATGGCTCAGCGGACCCTGTAAAATTCACAGTACAGAAGGCGCCACCCCAACACATAGCCTTCGAGCATGTTGGATATTGCGGCAGGTGGCCAAAACTGGCGAGGAGCTTCTAGCCCCAAAAAACCACTCCAACAATACCAGTACGGTGTCAACAGTCTTCGAGGCTTTCGCATCAAATAATATGCGAAAACGAACAATCTGCAGCCTCGCCGAAGTCTACCAAGTAGCAACAACAAATCCATGGAGCGACACGGCCATCACCTTCAACGCCAGCGACGAACCTAAATTCTGAACAGCCCGAGCACCATCCGCATTGGTCCTCAGTCCAATAGTGGACGGCTTTCGTCTTACCAAGGTACTCATGGATGGCGGCAGCGGACTAAACCTCATCTACGAGGAACCTCTTCAAAAAATGGAAATAGACTGGAGACGCATTGAGCGAAGCAGCACAGCCTTTAGAGGAATAATCCCTAGCCAGGAAGCGCGCTGCACAGGAAAAATCACACTTGATGTGGTGTTCAGCTCGCCGGACAATTACAGGTCCAAAGAGGTCACGTTCCAAGTGGCCCTGTTAAGCAGCGGATATCACGCTATATTGGGGCGAGAGGCATTCACAAATTTTCAAGCCATACCCCATTACGGGTACATGAAACTTAAGATGCCTGGGCCCAGCGGAATAATCACTCTTGCTAGTGATCCGGACATAGCACTCCGCGCCGAAAACAAGACAGCCGCATTAGCCCTGGGGGCACTATCCGAAGCCCTAGCGGCAGAAGAACTCACTGCACTGCGCTCTACGGTGAATAGGGACGATGTGATACTCGATAAGAGATCCAAGTCCACCTCCTTTAAACCAGCAGATGAAATAGTCAAATTCCAGGTCCATCCAACGGACCCAACAAAGACGGCCTCCATCGGGGCACAGTTGAACCCTGATGTAGATGCCGCACTGCGAGAATTCCTTCGGGAAAATTGGGACATCTTTGCCTGGCACCCTTCAGATATGCCAGGAATCCCACGCAGATTGGCAGAACACAGCCTGAACATCCTAAAAGGATTCAAGCCAGTCAAACAGGCTCTTCGGCGATTTTCCGAACCCAAAAGACAGGCAATGGGAGAAGAGCTAGCCAAACTACTGGAAGCCGGATTCATCAGAGACATCAAACATCCGGACTGGCTAGCAAACCTGGTAATGGTACCAAAGAAGGACAAATCCTGGCGCCTATGTGTCGATTTTAAAGACCTCAACAAGGCCTGCCCAAAGGATCCCTTCCCCCTTCCCCGCATCGACCAAATAATCGATGCTACTGCAGGACACGATTCATTGTGCTTCCTTGACGCATACTCCGGCTACCATCAAATCAAGATGGCGGAAGCGGACCAAGCAGCAACGGCATTCATTACTCCATGTGGACCATTCTGCTTCAACACGATGCCCTTCGGACTCAAAAACGCCGGCGCAACATATCAGCGCATGATTCAGACATGTGTGCTACCCAGATCGGCAAAATAGTAGAGGCATACGTAGACGACGTAGTCGTCAAAACCAGACACGTCGAATCTCTAGTAGACGATTTGAGGCTCACATTCGACAACCTCCGAGCATATGACATTAAGCTGAATCTGGAAAAATGCGTTTTCGGCGTACCAGCCGGAAAGCTCCTGGGCTTCATTGTATCCGGTAGAGGAATTGAAGCAAACCCAGCCAAGATCCGAGCTCTATCACAGCTGGATATCCCAAAAGACCTCAAACAAATATAAAAATTGACTGGATGTGTGGCAGCTCTAAGCCGCTTTATCTCCCGTTTGGGAGAAAAGGCATTGCTCCTCTATCGCCTCCTCAGGCGCACCGAACACTTCGAGTGGACGGATGCTGCTACTGCCGAACTCGAAGAAATAAAAGCCATATTGGCAACAAATCCGGTCCTGGCTGTGCCTAATCTGGGCGAATCAATGTTGTTATACATCGCGGCAACACATCGCGGCAACACATCAAGTTGTAAGCGCGGTACTCGTCGTCGAACGAGAAACAGAAGGGCATAAATTCCCTCTTCAAAAACCAGTGTACTACGTATCCACTGTCTTAACTCCCTGCAAGTCCCGTTACCCGCACTATCAAAAGATAGCGTACGCAGTGTTCATGGCATCCCGGAAGCTCCGACACTACTTTCAAGAGTGTTCGATAACAGTGGCCTCCGAAGTGCCCCTCAACGACATTATAAACAACCGCGACGCGACGGGCAGGATTGCAAAATGGGCCATTGAGCTCTTACCATTCGATATAACTTATAAACCTCGGCGAGCTATAAAGTCGCAAGTCTTGGCCGACTTTGTCGCTGAATGGACTGAATCCGAACTCCCTAAAGAGTACGGTGCATACTCCAATTGGATTATGCATTTCGACGGCTCCAAAATGTTGGCTGGCTTGGGGGCTGGCGTCGTATTGACGTCCCCAACCGGGGACACAGTCCAATACGTACTTCAGATAATGTACACGGACTCCAACAATGCAGCCGAATACGAGGCCCTCCTACATGGCCTCCGGATGGCAATCTCCATGGGCATTCAACGCCTAGAGGTGTGCGGGGATTCAAACCTTGCAATATCCCAAGTAAATGGGGACTTTGACGCCAAGGATCCGAAAATGGCAGCCTATCGTAACGCTGTCCTAAAAATGTCAGCTCGGTTCGAAGGACTCGAATTCCACCATGTAGCCCGAGATAATAACCAAGCAGTCGGCGTATTGGCACGCATTGGCGCGAAACGCGACGCTGTCCCTCCAAACATCTTCCTGGAACGGCTCTGTAAGCCATCCGTACTATGGGAAGAAGAGTACGGAAATAACAACCCAGAAGCAGCCGCACAACCCATCGGCGACTCAGCCGATGAAATAACACCTTCAGCCCACGAAATAATGGCAGTAATCGCCCCGTGGACAGAGCCATTCCTAGCCTACTTACTTAGGCAGGAACTTCCCGAAGACCAAAATGAGGCCCACTGCATAGTCCGGCGATCTAAAGCCTACAAGGTCCACGAGGGAGAACTCTATAAGAAAAGCACAACTGGAGTCCTTCAAAGGTGTATCTCTGAAGAGGAAGGGCGAAACCTTCTGGCTGAAATTCATGCCGGACTAGGCGGACACCACGCTGCAGCTCGGGCCCTTGTAGGCAAGGCATTCCGTACAAGGTTTTATTGGCCGACGGCCCGGGTAGATGCTCAGGACTTAGTCCAAAGATGCGTCGGTTGTCAGCTCTTTGCTAATCAGAGCCATATGCCACCCACCGCCCTCCAAACTATACCCATTACCTGGCCGTTTGCAGTCTGGGGGCTTGACATGGTTGGACCCCTTAAAGGGGGAACCCACAAGCAAAAGTACCTATTGGTCTTGGTGGACAAATTCACCAAATGGATAGAGGCCAAGCCAGTTAAAACGGCAAAGTCCGGACCAGTGATAGACTTCATATCTGGGGTAGTACACCGTTATGGAGTCCCCCATAGCAACATTACCGATAACGGCACGAACTTCACGGCCGACGAGGTTAAATTATGGTGCAAAAATATGGGCATTAAGCTCGATTACGCTTCAGTCTATCATCCTCAAACCAACGGTCAAGTGGAACGAGCAAATGGTCTAATAATGAGCGGCATCAAACCCAGACTAGTGCGGTCCCTTACGGAATCTAACATGCACTGGGTAGAGGAGCTTGACTCCGTACTCTGGGGGCTGCGGACAACGCCCAACCGTACTACCGGATTCACACCATTTTTTATAGTATATGGCGCAGAGGCAGTTTTGCCCTGCGACATCATTCACGACTCACCTCGAGTGCGCATGTACGAAGAAAGAGAAGCCGAGCTGGATCGGCAGGACAGCTTGGACGCATTGGAGGAAGAATGCGACGTCGCAAAGGCTCGTTCCGCATTCTATCAGCAGAAGGCTCGAAGATATCAAAGCAGAGAAGTACGTGCTAAAACTTACAATGTTGGCGAACTAGTTCTACGCCTGCCGGACAAGAAAAAGGACAAGCTCAAGCCCAAATGGGAAGGCCCTTTCATCATCGATCAAGTCCTGACCGGCGGGGCGTACCACCTGCGAAATGCATCAGACAACCGACTCGAGCCGAACCCATCGAATGCAGCCTGTCTCCGAAGATTCTACGCCTAGCGCCGGACTAAGAGTTCGTCTCCTTCCTCCGTCCAAATTTTTACACTTCAGCTGTCTTTCGTTTCTCTCTTTTCTCTCAGCTTTTTCATAAAAGCCCTTAAAGGCCTACTTGCGCATTGTTCGCACACACTTGATGTGCTATCCGCACTCATTATACCTGGGGGCTTCTTTACCAGAAGCTTATTTATACGGGCCTCATGCCCAGCACATATGTCAAACTTCGACATGTACCTTTTATTCACCATTATATGCATCGATATGACTTAAGTTTTGGCCAAGCTGGGTTGCCTGGCTCCTGTGCTTACCCCTACGTTCCCGATTGTTCGGCTAGGAGGTAAAGGGAGCACCTCTGCGATTGTTACTATCGGGTCAGCCGGATGTGTACCTCAGACTGGGTGAAGCCGAAAGCTAGCGTTCTTAAGGGAATATTCGGTCGGTGACTTGAAAGATGATTTTTTACCTATTTATTTATCTGCCCCCAGATGCTTTCCTGCTCTTTTCGCAGTCCGGACATGCACTTTAGGGCATGCCTCCCAGGGAAAGGAACCCTTAACGGAACTATTCTCCCTGGAAGATGTTTCTTACTAACCATGTAATATAACATAACTAGTTGGGCACTTGTCTGATAAAGCACTAATGACCCCTACGCCTGGTCTCTATGCATGCCCCGGTTTTTCCTTAACCGAGAAGGTATTCGGACACACTCCGGACTCTAGGGTCCCGAGGTTGAAGCGAAAAGGTCGGCAAAGACAAACGATCTACAATCCGGCTAGAAGGCATTTTACATGTCATTTTAAATACATTGTCAAATCGACTGACTGTACTCCTCCTCAATCCCGTCTAACAGGCTGTCTAATTTACAGTCCCGTTGGGAATATTTAGCGGCCAACGCTACTTGGCCGTACACTAAGCTCACAGGGATCTCCTTCCCATCGGGCCCCACAGGTCCGACCTCAGCCATGTGGTTGGGATCCGCCTTCTTGTACCGCATCTTCACCATGGCCCAGGCCTCCCTGGCACCTTGGCGGCAGGCTGATATCTTCCATAAACGGAAGCGCTGCCGCGCTCCCTGAAGCTTCTCCGCAAGCTCTCCCAGGCCCTCGGGTAGGGAGAGGGACGGCCATAAGGCCTGGACGCCGCCGCTCATCGCCTGCCGAACTCGTTCGAGCAGTTGCACCAGCTCGGGAAGTTGATCACCCGTTGATACGGGCATCTCCTCCGCAGGACGACCTGTGAGCACACCTACAGACATATTTCTGTCAATTGACTTCCTCGCCGAACTCTTCTTTTCAAAAGAGTTCGCTCAAGCACTTACTATAGATGCCCCGACGGAGCCGCTGATTCTCCTTCACGGAGCCAGACAGCTCGGCCCGAACACCTTTCAGCTCTTCTCCAAGCTGGGCGTGGGCATCCTGGAGTTTGTTCCTTTCCTGCTGCACCTTCGTCAGCACCCTCTCGCCGGCCCTCAGCTGGCGCAGTAGTTGTTGCTTGTCCGGATCCAGTCGGGCAACATCTGCAATATCATTGTCAGACTTACACGCACGCCTCACACCGCTTATCTTTTTTGAAATAATGTGTTACCAGGAGGGGTCTCTGTGTTTCCTCCTGCGGCAGCAAGTGCGGCCTCAAGTTGGGCCTTGCACTCTTGTAGCTCCTGGGACAATTGGGTATTCTTCTCTGTAAGATCCTGCATATCAAATGATCCTTAAATCAGTTACTCTAACTACTTTAAGTCTCGGGGGCTACTGGCATATACAACTATTAAAATCTCTTACCCGTATGTCTTTTACATACTGCTCCGTGGCTCTGGTCAAACCATCTTGAGCAGCACGGAGGTGCGCGTCCCCCGCGTTAAAGGCATTCAACGCCTCAGGGGAGAAGCACGCGTCACGAAAAACTGTCCGGCGGCGCCTATGGTTCATGGTGCTCTCCACCTCAGACCTAGTGGCGGACGGTCTGTCGGCATCCTCCGTTGGAGGAGTATCCGGCTCGCGCCTTGCGCTCGCCTCCCCCTCCAGACCAGGTGTTGGAGCCTGGCTAGCAGAGGCTTGGTTGGCAACATCTCCGCCCGCAGTCCGGCGAGCACTCTTTCTCCTGCAAAAGTCATGAGCATTCAAACACCTCCTAAGAACTTTGTCCTAAATGATGGTCGCGAGCTATACCGTTGCGGTGACGTTTTGATTCGCACCGCACTCCTCTTCCGCCTGCGGGGCCGGACTGACCCCTGTTGGTCAGCCGCCGCGGGTTCGGCTTCCCGCCTTGGAGGTACCTCCTGCGAGACACCGTTGTATACGGTGGTCAGAAATGCGCAAGGACGACATAATGGTGTCAGGACTTCGGTCACAATCACCTGGGGAGCCGGAGACAGGCCGGGGTAGTCAGCCGTAATGGCGACCAGAGCATTATCCATGCTGAGTTGGTGAAACACCCCGTCGATTAGCTCCACCTTTATGTCCGGATCCTCTTCGGAGGATGGATCAAGGGATCTTTCTGGGTCCTCGGGTTGTGGGGCTGGACTATGTATGCTCTCCACAGTCCGGCGCAGTTCCTGCATCAAAACCATAAAGTAAGGTACTTAACTTTGAAAGCGCAGGTCGGATAAATGAACATCCGCTTACCCAGCTCCGAGGGTTGTTCATGGAGAACCCATTCAATGGGCTCGTCTGGAGGAAGTCCTCCTTCTCCCCCTTGTACAGGTCGGACAGAATCTTCACCAGATCTTCGGCCGATCCCGGCCCTTGGCGGCCATGACAAGTGGCATCATTCTCCCCGTTGAAATCCCACATGGGGTGGCCCCTGTATTGCAGCGGCTGCACCCCCCGCATAATGCACATAGCCATGACTCCAATCATGGTCAATCCGGAATGGGCCAGTAACCTTATCCGGCCCATCAAATAATGGACGCTCTTGTCTTCCTCCAGTTGAGGGCTCCGCGGGCGCCAACTCAGGCGTTTCTTCAGAGGAGCATTGCTGAACTCCGGGAGGCCAATCCGAACAGGGTCCAGCAGTGGAGCGTCTTCTACATAAAACCATTCGGAAGGCCAGTCTTCCGACGCCTTCTTAGTGGTTTCGGATGGATATCCGGTCCCGGCGATGTGCCATATTTTGGCACCGCCCACTTGATATATTGACCCCTCGTGAGAGCGGGGTACGAGGCAGAATAGCCTCTTCCACAGCGCAAAGTGGGGCTCGATGCCCAGGAATAGCGCGCAAAGAGCTACGAAACCCGCGATATGCAGAATAGAGGCGGGCGTGAGGTGATGGAGCTGGAGTCCGTAGAACTCCAGAAGCCCGCGGAGGAACAGATGTACAGGAAATCCAAGCCCCCTTATCAGATAGGGGACGAAGCATACCCGCTCCCCTTTGTTGGGACTTGGGGTGGCCTCCGCTTGCTTCCCACCTTTGTAGGTGGCCAGCCCGGCTCGAACCGGGACCATAAAGGCCGGGGGAAGATATCCCTCCGCTTGGAGCGTCACCAGCTCGTTGTGCGGAACAGAACATCTCCTCCAATCTCCTGGTAGAGGGCTGGGAGCGCGAGAGGAGGAGCCGCGTTGACGGTCCATGATGGAATGGATTTTTGGTCAGAAGCGCTCCGATGAGTACTCGCGGAAGGAAGATGGTGTAGTTTGGATCTGGATTCTTTCCTCTCTTATAGGCAGATTATTTGCGCAGCTAGGGGGTAAAACATAAAAAATACCCTGGCTTTTCGCATTCGTGCGACGCGTGGAAGAAGGCCATTATTGGGCGTGGAAGCCAAGGAGCGCAACATTTGTAAGGGAGCCGGACACTGTTCGGCAGGTACATGGAATTTGAAGGAGAACCCGCCTTGCAACACCGAAGACAATATATGCGCTGGACTCGTCGTCATTGAAGCCTGGTTCGGGGGCTACTGAGGGAGTCCTGGACTAGGGGGTGTCCGGACAGCCGGACTATCATCGTCGGCCGGACTCCAAGACTATGAAGATACAAGATTGAAGACTTCGTCCCGTGTCCGGATGGGACTTTCCTTGGCGTGGAAGGCAAGCTTGGCGATACGGATATGTAGATCTCCTACCGTTGTAACCGACTCTGTGTAACCCTAGCCCTCTCCGGTGTCTATATAAACCGAAGGGTTTTAGTCTGTAGGACGAACAACCATTAAAACAATCATACCATAGGCTAGCTTCTTTGGTTTAGCCTCCTTGATCTCGTGGTAGATCCACTCTTGTACTACCCATATCATCAATATTAATCAAGCAGGAGTAGGGTTTTACCTCCATCGAGAGGGCCCGAACCTGGGTAAAAACATCGTGTCCCTTGTCTCCTGTTACCATCCGCCTAGATGCACAGTTCGGGACCCCCTACCCGAGATCCGCCGGTTTTGACACCGACAACGACAAAAGAGAGAGAAAGGACGAAGGTCGTCCCCTATGCTTTAGACGTAGGCTCTATAGTATGCTGTGCTGTGTACCGCACCTGAAGTGTGCCTTGCCATGAGTCAGTCAAGGATTACAAGAGTGATCCAGGAATGGATCACAAGACAGCGGTCATAGTTATCCTTAGTAACTAGTGGACTAAGGAATTTTTCTCGGTTATGGAGGTGGTAAAAGAGTTCGTCGTAAAGGGTTACGCCGATGCAAACTTTGACACTAATCCGGATGACTCTGAGTAGTAAACCAGATTCGTATAGTAGAGCAATTATTTGGAATAGTTCCAAATAGCGCGTGGTAGCTGCATCTACAAGATGACGTAGAGATTTGTAAAGCACATAGGGATCCGAAAGGTTCAGACCCGTTGACTAATAACCTCTCTCACAAGCAAGATATGATCAAACCCCATGGGTGTTGGATTCATTACAATCACATAGTGATGTGAACTAGATTATTGACTCTAGTGCAAGTGGGAGACTGTTGGAAATATGCCCTAGAGGCAATAATAAAATGGTTATTATTATATTTCCTTGTTCATGATAATTGTCTATTGTTCATGCTATAATTGTATTAACTGAAAACCATAATACATGTGTGAATACATAGACCACAACATGTCCCTAGTGAGCCTCTAGTTGACTAGCTCGTTGATCAATAGATGGTTATGGTTTCCTGACCATGGACATTGGATGTCATTGATAATGGGATCACATCATTAGGAGAATGATGTGATGGACAAGACCCAATCCTAAGCATAGCACAAGATCGTGTAGTTCGTTTGCTAGAGCTTTTCTAATGTCAAATATCTTTCCTTAGACCATGAGATTGTGCAACTCCCGGATACCGTAGGAATGCTTTGGGTGTACCAAACGTCAGAACGTAACTGGGTGGCTATAAAGGTGCACTACAGGTATCTGCGAAAGTGTCTGTTGGGTTGGCATGAATCGAGACTGGGATTTGTCACTCCGTATGACGGAGAGGTATCTGTGTGCCCACTCGGTAATGCATCATCATAATGAGGTCAGTGTGACTAAGCAGTTAGTCACGGGATCATGCGTTACCGAACGAGTAAAGAGACTTGCCAATAACGAGACTGAACAAGGTATAGGGATACCGACGATCGAATCTTGGGCAAGTAAGATACCGGTAGACAAAGGGAATTGAATACGGGATTGATTGAATCCCCGACATTGTGGTTCATCCAATGAGATCATCGTGGAACATGTGGCAGCCAATATGGGTATCCGAATCCCGCTATTGGTTATTGGCCGGAGAGGTGTCTCGGTCATGTCTGCATGGTTCCCGAACCCGTAGGGTCTACACACTTAAGGTCCAGTGACGCTAGAGTTGTTATAGGAAATAGTATGTGGTTACTGAAGGTTGTTCGGAGTCCCAGATGAGATCCCGGACGTGACGAGGAACTCCGGAATGGTCCGGAGGTGAAGATCGATATATTGGACGAAGGGTATTGGAGTCTGGAATTGTTCTGGGGGTACCGGGTGACGACCAGCGTGTCCGAAAGGGGTTTCGGAGGCCCTGACAAGCGTTGGGGGGCCTTATCAGCCAAGGGGAGGGGGCACATCAGCCCACTAAGGGGCTGAGCGCCCCTCCCACCCCATCTCACGTGACTTGGAGAGGTGGGGGCACCTCCCCTAGGGCAGCCACCCCTCCCGGCTTGGGGGGCAAGTTTCCTAGGGGCGGGGGTGCCCAAACCCATCTAGTGTTTCCCCTGTGGCCGCCGCCCCTCCTCTAGGGAAACCCTAGGGCGCCTCCTCCTCCCCCTTCCCCCTATATACAGTGAGGGAGAGAGAGGGAAGCCCCACCCCTTCCCTTGGCGCAACTCCTCCCTCCTCCAACTCTTCCTCCTCCTCCGTAGTGCTTGGCGAAGCCCTACATGAATACCACAAGCTCCACCACCATGCTGTCCTGCTGCCGGAGCTCTCCATCAACTTCTCCTCTCCCCTTGCTGGATCAAGAAGGAGGAGACGTCCCCGGGCTGTACGTGTGTTGAAGGCGGAGGCACCGTCCGTTTGGTGCTAGATCGGATCTTCCGCGATTTGAATCCCCGCGAGTACGACTCCATCATCCGCGTTCTTGTAACGCTTCCACTTAGCGATCTCCAATAGGTATGAAGATGCACTCTCTCTCTCTCTCTCTCTCTCTCTCTCTCTCTCTCTTGTTGCTAGCATCTCCTAGATCGATCTTGGTGATACGTAGGAAAATTTTGAATTATCGCTATGTTCCCCAACAAGATACAACTCAGTGTGGCGCCTAGCTCAGAGGCGCCACACTGTACAGTGCGACGCCTCCTAGCTAGGCGTTGCATGTCTGGGTAGAGCTATCCAGAGAGCAACAGAAGCTTTTCACCCAGTTTGAGGGCCAAAAATTCGATAAGTGTCGGTGCGGCACCCAGCTCAAAGGCGTCAGACTATATTGTGCAACACCTAGCTGTGAGGCGTTGCACAATACAATGTGGTGCCTCTGTGCTAGGCGCCGCACCAACAAAGAATTTTTTTTGGTGGTGAAAGGTTTCTGTTTCTCTCTGAATAGCTCTACCCAGACGTGCAACGCCTTAGAGCTAGGCGCCACTCCATGCAGTGCAACGCCTAGCTTTGAGGCATTGCATGTCTAGGTAGAGCTATCCAAAGAGCAACAGAGGCTTTTCACCCAGTTTGAGGGCCAAAAATTTGATAAGTGTTGGTGCGGCGCCTAGCTCAGAGGTGCCACACTATACAGTGCAACGCCTATGTCGTAGGCATTGCACGACATAGTGTGGCGCCTCTGAGCTGGGCGCCGCACCAACGCTTACTGTTTTTTGGCCCTCAAACTGGGTAATTTCAGGCACATTTTCACACACATTTCAATAGTTATACATATACTTGCATCACAGAAAAAATAGTAATGATCATCGTTATGACATTTTCAACACCTCTTCAACTTCAACAAAGGCAACATTACTAAGACTGACCATCACTTCAAGTTCAACATTACTAAGATATACAATCACTTCAAGTTCAACATTACTAAGAGCTACCATCACTTCAAGTTCAATGACATGACAAGTTCGACATAAGAAAATGCCCACTAGGCGAGTTACATAACAAATAGAGGAAGACGACTAGTTCCTTCTGCGCTTACTGCCGCCTCTCCCCCCTCCTGACGGATATCTTCTTCTTATTTGCACGATCAACTGGCTCCGGCTTGGGCTCCGGTTCCTCCACCTGATACACATAGTCATCCAAAGCCGCCATCCTCGAGGTGCCGACCGTCCTCCTGCCTCTTTTGGTGAAGTCTTCAGGTGTGTATTTATTGATTCCCCTCCTAGGCTTTAACATATATGCTGACCGAACCTGATAGGTCCCCAGGATCATGTCATCAACAACCTATTACAAAAACAAACGACATGGAAAATAGCGTGTGTGAGGATAAAGTTAGCAATGCATCAATAATTGAATATGTGCTATTGGCATACCTCTTGGGTGACCACACCCACATCCTCATCCTGAAAAGGAGCAACATGGCCAGAAGTGGGATCTGATGGTGTCGCCGACCTAGTCCGCTGAGGTGATACATATTCGGGGTCACGGCAACCGACAAGGTTCGATAACCGCCTTAACCTTTGGCCCTGGCGCTGCAACATGTACAAGTGAATGAGATATCGAACATAGCAAGACATGTTACATGGACAATTTAAGGATATGTAAACCTTAATGAATGCTCGAAGTGCACCTTCCCCATCGCTTTTCCCAACCGGGGTTGTCCCCAGAATAGTCTCAGTCTCATCAGCTGCTTTTTTGACATGGGTACGCTATGAACAGAAACGACATTAATGTGTTAGGCAAGCAAACATGTGAATGGGAAAGCAAAGAGGGAAATACCACAAAGTTCATCATTGGAGCTGAAGGGACTCGGGTGCCTTCCCTGACTAATTTGTTATACTGATGTTGGGTTAGCTCATCGAAGACAGTTGGATCTTCAAAAATCTCCTCATCATACGCCGGCTTGCATATCTCCACATGGGTACTTGCAAGAAACCATGTGACATAGTTGATGACCGTGATTGGCTAGTGCTCACGAAGCTGGGATTGTTTTCCGGCCTTAGCTTGCTCCACACTAAGTGCGAACTATATGATATACTTCATGTGATGCCTGTCCCAGTCCTTGATCTTCCGCTGCCTTCTCCTATCCAACTTGCAAGTTATAAACAAAATATTAGCACCATCGAAACCGCCATGAAGTTGCTAAGTGCTCAAGGTTAATTCTATCTTATGCATGTAGCAACTTGTCCATGTCCTCCCACTCCGGCGGGTGTGGCTGGACCAAACCAAACTGGCGATACACCCGATGTGGCATGTGAAGCTCAACTGCCCAGTTGCATATGAGTGGGCACCACATATGCCAAAGATCCCTAACCCTAAGGCACATCGGATTCAGCATGAAGTCTCTAGGGTTACCAAAACTATCCCCTTTTCCATATGGTTCCCATTCCAAGTGCAAAATAGCATAGAATGCAAAACTGATTTCGAGTTACGAGAAGCATGAGAATCACTTATGCAATGTCAAGTCACCTGCTCAGTCATAATCTTGTCCATCTCGCTCGTGCACAACTTGTACATGACCGAGGGATCATCCGTCGTCTCATTTAACACATCCACTTGTAAGCCCAAGTGGGGTACCATAGTGGGTAGTCTTTGTCGTCCCAATCCTCGTACTTCACAGTCTTTGGTCGTCCAATCGGCAATCGCTCCTAGCTCCATACAGAAAGTGCGAGCATACAACCACCAATACCTCCGTCCTTTGATGTCCTACAACAGGCTTCATCCAACTGCACATAAAAGAGAACATGGTTGAATTAACAGGAAGATCGCATTGATAATGTAGCAAAATGAAGTGAAAAAGAAACAACTGTCTACCTGTCTATATAAGTAAGCTAGTGTCGCCAAACCCCAACTCCATTTGCTATCGAAGACGGCCAACGCCTTCAGCCACATCTATGGAGCATTCTTGCCCGTGCCATCAGCAAACATAGTCCTGGATATAACGTACCACATGTAGACACGAGCATATGTCTTGACCTCATCCTCATTAGCATCCTCAGGGCAAGTACCGAAGTTCCATGCAATCCAGGTGTAAGGAGCACCGGTTGCGACTCTTTCCTTCTTCTTGTCTTCTGCTTCTGGTTCCCGAGGCTCTAGAGGAATCATGCCGATAAGGGCATGCATCTGCTCGCACCACCCATCAGAATCGGTGCTCATACAAAGAGGATTCCCCTCGATAGGAAGACTGGCGATAATAGCAATATCCTGGAGCGTCACGGTCATCTCCCCGGTCTGAAGATGGAAACTGTGTGTCTCCGGCCTCCAATGATCAACAAGCGCGGTGAGTGCTGCAGCATCGAAGGGTGGCGTTGACCGGCTGACCAACTGAATGAAAGGGAGGAGTCATGTCTCCCTTACATATGGTGTGTGCCGCTCATCATAGCGCATCCCCCCAAGGTTGACCCCGTGAGACCAAATCTTCAGAGGTTGAAGCTCCTACAAACAAGCAAATCGGGAAATTACATATGGGGCATTTGTGTCTGAAATAAACACGAAATTGATAATATCGGCCACTTTCATAATTACCCGCTGCTGCACCGACATAAAGTACGCCCTGTGTTGATGGTCCAAATGATTATCGAGAAGCCAAACCATCCTACAAATTTCAAACAAGTAACATACATTAGCTTACTCCCTATACTTCCTAATATATGTATCCAAAACAATATAATGTTCTTGAATGGTTTCATGTAAATAACATCTTAACATATGTATCCAAAGCATTCTTGTCAATACCAATATCTTTTCGATAGAAATAAACTAAACTAGGCCTACTTTATGCAAGGTTCAATACGATTATCTTTTCAATACAAATAACATCGCAACATATATATCCAAAGCATATCTTTCCAATACAAATAAACTAAACTAGGGTTACATAATAATTACATATTATCTACAAATCTTGAAGTCCCACAAATCTATATGCATGCAACGTTCTAATCTAATCAAACAAGGGTTCCACAAATCTATATACATGCAACATTCTAATCTAATCAAACAAAGGTTCCATAAATTTTTAAAATAAGATACATTATATGGATAGAAAGAAGGGGATTGAAGGAGAGTACCTTCTAGGATGGATTGGTGAAGAAACCCATGGACCAAATCGTCGGATCTGAAGGATGTGGGAGAGGGATTGAGAGGGGGAGAGGAGGCAGCCACAGACGCCGCTGCTTCTGTAACTGAACGGGTGGGGTGGGGGAGGGCGAGCGGCTGCATCTAAGTCACATTGCAATGCCTATTACATGTGTGGCGCCTAGCTCTGAGGCACTGCATTGCTCGGTGCGGGCCCCGGGGCTGCCACGCTGGATAGAAGGGCAATGCCCGCATGCTAGGCGCTGTACTGTAGGGTGTGGCGTCTTCGTGTCAGGCGCCACTCAAAACGGTCAACTGAATGAATTTTTTTCAAGGCAGTTCATTTTGTGAAATGATTTGGTCCACAAGTCATAATTGTCAAATTTGCACCATTGGCTCGGCGAGCTACCGGGCTGTGGGCAGATGCTGTTATTACATTGCTTCGTCCCACCACGCGCATGTGTGCATGTTGCATGCTGTGCGCACCAAATGCATGCTAGCTAGCTCGCTCGGAGTAGATTAAAGCACAACCACACCACATTCCAGTACATTTAGAGAATGGAACTACTTAACGTACGATGGTTTGTAGTCCGATTCTTGCACGACAAGTGATCCACCGTACTAAAAGTGACGTACACATAGAAATGTTCTTTAGAGAATACCCACCCTATACTGAATAATGTTAGCATCGGCACTATGAGTATGTTTCTTAATTTTTAATTTTCAAAGAAACAGACTTCTACAGCTCAAAAGAAAATCATACTTTTTTGTACGCGCACATATAGTGTAGTATATCCTACTAATTTGCATAAACAGCCATCTTTGAACACGAGAGATACAAAGAAGACAAATAATAATGAAGATAAAATGTGAAGACATCTGGATCACAAGCTACAGGGAACCCCACTTGGTCAATGTTTATCAACCTCTTTGTATTGTGTGCCAGTCCAATGAAAGAACTAGTGCCACTAACAAAAATAAAAAATGAAGTTTCCTGTGGAAGAATGAATTAGTGAATTGATATTGCCTTTTAAGAAGAAAGAAAATTTAAAACTAAAATAAATAATGACAAAATTTGCAAAAATGAACATATACTTGTGATTTTTGTTTTTGCAAAAGGAAGTTTCCTAAGAAGGAATTAATTAGTGACTTTGATATTACCTATATAGAAAGACAAAAACAAAAAATGACAAATTTTGCACACAATTGACGTAAAATTGCACTTTGCTATAGTAATATGCAAGAATAAACATGTAATTGTGGAATTTTGCAAAAAGAGGAAGTTTTCCAAAGAATGAATGAATTAGTTGCGCATTGCTATTTGATCTATGGCGTCTCTACTTCTCAAAATAAAAAGAATGAAGTTTTCTAAGAAAGAATGAATTAGATGCACTGGTATCACCATTTAAGAAGAAAGAAAATAAAGGAAATAATGATAAAACTGACACACAATTTACTCGGAAATTGCATTTTTTATAATATGAAAGAATAAACATATAATAGAGGAGTTTTCACAAACAAGAAGTTTCCTAAGAAGGAATGAATTAATGGCATTGATATTAGACTTAAAGAAGAAAGAAAATGAAATAAAACTAAAAGTAAATAAAAATAATGAAGTTTCCCATGGAAAAAGGAATTAGTGGCATTGGGATTACCCATTAAGAAAGAAAGAAATGGAACAAAAATAAAATATATGGACAAAAAAATTATGAATATGAAGTTTTCTAAGGAAAAAAGAATTAGCGGGATTTGTATTACCCTTTACGAGGAACAAAAATAAAAAATTATCTAAAACAAACATTGTCAAAATTTTCACAAAATGTACATAGAAATTGAACTTTTTTAAATATGCAAGAACAAACATATAATAACAGATTTTTCACTAAAAATGAAGTTTCCTAATAAGTAATGAACTAGTGGCATTGGTATTGCCACTAAAGAAAAAAGGAAATGAAACTAAAAATAAAATTAAATCAAAATAATTAATTTTTTCTAAGAAAAAATGAATTGGTCGCATTACCCTTTAAGACGAAAGAGAATGAAATAAAAGGTAGAAAATTATAATAATGAAGTTTTCTAAGAAATAAAAAAAGAATCACTAACTCATAGAAAATCAAAATAATGAATATTTCTAAGAAAAAATGAATTAGTGGCTTTGGTATTACCCTTTAAGAAGAAAGAAATGAAACAAAAACTAAAACAAAATCATAATAATGAAGTTTTCTAAGAAAGAATAAATTAGTGGCATTGATATTACCTTTTAAAAAGGAAGAAAAGAATAAAAAAATAAAAAAAATTACACACAATTTTCTTAAATTAATTGCATTGGTATTATCCTTAATGAAGAAAGAAATTAAATGAAAACTTAAACAAAATCAAAATAATAAACTTTTCTAAGGAATAGTAACTTAGTGGCATCAATATTACCCTATAAGAAGTAAGGAATTAAAAAAATGACAACATTTGCACACAATATTCACAACAAAATAGCGTTTTCAAAAGTATGCAAGAATAAACTTTCAAAACAAAATAATTACGAAAAACATTCAAAATACAGAACAATCAGTAGCAATAGTGTTATCATTTAAAGAAGAAAGATAATGAAAAAAACTTAAAAGAAAAACTTGCACACAATTTTGCTAAAAAATTGCACTTTTTGCAGTATGCAGACAATAATCATATAATAGTGTAATTCCGCACATATTGCATAGTATTTACGTATATGCATTTACACCCATCCAACATCCCAAATATACCCACGAAAGAAAAAGAAAAACTAACTAACAGAGAAAAACAAAAAAAATGCGAAAACACATAACAACAGAAAAAAAACATAAAACAAACAAAGGGAGAGAGGAGGGCTCAGTTAATGGGATTCGGCCTATTAGTAAATCGACTGAGAAAAACAATCCCAGTACCACAAACATCACAGGCAGAAAAACAAATGCAGCACAAATGGCAGAGCAAAAAATCAACGGCCAGAAAATCGACTCACTCAAAGTCAAAATTCAGGCAAATCACAAGTAGCTAAAGTGAACACCTAATCTTAGACTACTAGCTAAACCAGGATGTTCATCCTAAGACCACTTCCACAAATCATTTTGAAATCACGCCGCGGTAGTCAGGCAAAGCAAAGCAAAGTGCCGTGCGTATAACAGGTCGGCCCTCCCCATCATGGACCATGGTGCAACATAGTAGTATAAGAGAGATCTCAACGTACACGAAACCACCCCGTTGCAAACACGATACACACGTACAGCGAGAGACGACCACCCGGGGCGCGCTCACGAGCGTACCATCAATTTTCGTCATGATGAGGTTCGAGTCCGTAATTGGCTTCGCGCTCATAGTCGCCGGGCTCTGGCCGCTGCACGCGGCCGCGCAGAAGTACGCCGCTATCTTCAACTTTGGCGACTCCCTCGCCGACGCCGGCAACCTCGTCGTGGATGGCATCCCGGAGTACCTCGCCACGGCGCGCCTACCGTATGGCATGACGTACTTCGGGTACCCGACGGGGCGCGTCTCCGATGGCGGCCTCGTCGTCGACTTCATCGGTACGCTCGTCTTTCCAACTTTGATCGGATTAAACCGATCGACCGATTGTACGTGTGCGTGTGTTCTTGATGATATTTCCCTGGTTGTGGCAATGTGCAGCGCAGGAGCTGGGTCTGCCTCTGCTGCCGCCGTCCAAGGCGCACAACGCGTCGTTCCACCGTGGTGCCAATTTCGCGATCACCGGCGGCACGTCGCTGGACACGAGCTTCTTTGAGGCGCGTGGGATGAGGCACACGGTCTGGAACTCCGGCTCCCTGCACACCCAGCTCAAGTGGTTTCAAGACATGAAGCCATCCATCTGCAACTCGCCAGAAGGTTCACTTGCTATGCATATACATATGTTATGCTGATACGCTGTGTGCGGCTCGCAACATCGTAGTACTTATTTGCACCTCGATCGGAAATCAGAGTGCAGGGACCTGTTCCGGCGGTCGCTGTTCATCGTCGGCGAGTTTGGCGGGAACGATTACGCGGCGGCGCTCGGCGCGTTCCTCCCGGTTCAGAAGGTGCACACGTTCGTGCCGCACATCGTCGACTCCATCGGCAAGGGAATCGAGGTGCTCGTCTCTCTCAGTCTCAGGCGTACTTTACTTATCTCGTTTCCATGTGCGTGGTAATCTCAATCACCCTACTGCCCGGCTTGCTTTCTTGGGTGCAGAAGCTGATCGCGGAGGGGGCGGTGGAGCTGGTTGTGCCGGGCGTGCTGCCGATCGGCTGCTTCCCCGTGTACCTGTCCATCTTCCTCAAGCAGCAGCCGGAGATGTACGGCCCACGCAGCGGCTGCATCAAGGACCTTAACACGCTGTCCTGGGTGCACAACGCCCTGCTGCAGCGGAAGATCGCCGGGCTCCGGAAGAAACACCCCAGCGTGCGCATCATGTACGCGGACTACTACACCGCCGTCACGCAGTTCGTCCTGCACGCCGAGAAGTGGGGTGAGTTTTTGGAATGCGTGCAGCTCATTTAGTCTATGCTGTGCTGTTCCTTGTTACTTTTCATCATGAGAAATGGTCATGCATGATTTAGCAAAGTCGTTCTTGATGATGTCGCTAACTTTTGTTGAAATGTTCCTACATCTAAATGCAAGAAACAGAGTAGAAATTGTGCCAACTCGCTATCAAGGTTGGAAGCAAAGAACAATTCAATGACCGGATGTGATGTTTGTAAACTTATGTATCTACATCATCGCTACATTTTCTACATGATGACAGACTACTTAGTTTTTCCCTGAAAGCATGATGTCAATAGTTGACCAGGAGCTAATTTTTTTTAAATAATACATTTTTTTTATTAATTTACAAAAATATTACGCTGATATAATATTTTTCAAAAATATTATCCAATCAGCCCACAGCTGGCCGACTGCTCCTAGTCAGCCAGCTGCAAGCCGACAGGGCCTTCTCGGCCAACTGCAGGCCGACAGGGAGGCAATCGGCCACGCGTGGGCCGACTATTGGCCCGGCCACGTCGCCCCGGGAGCTGTCGGCGCGGGCGCACTCACGGGCGCCCCAGTCGGCCAGCTGCCGACCGATCGGCCAGCGGCAGGCCGACAGGGAGCGGGCCCGCAGCGCAGCCTCTTTTTCTTCTCCTTCTCCTTCTCTTTTCCTTCCCCACCTCACGCACAGCACAACGTTCTCTGTTCTTCTTCCTTCCTCCTCTCTCCAACCCTAAATAGCTCCAATTAATACACCAAAATGACCCGTTTTTTTTTGCGGATTTGGCACCGTGAATGGGTTCTACTTAGCTAGAGGAGCCAAAAGACACCTCGATCTACTGATGGGGTAGCTTGTGGTGGTTGTGCTGAAGATTTTGTTGGAGCATTTTTTCAGCTCATTTGTGGAGGTTGTGGAGGCAGAGGTGGAGGTTGTGGCGGTGGTGGAGGTGGAGGTGGTGGTGGAGGTGAAGCTGCAGGAGTTTGGTGGAGTTTCCGGCTCCGGTTCCAGTGATTGAAGGCCGCCGTTCGTCGTTCGCGCGCACGCTTCAAGGGTATATTTGAGCAAACATTTATTTTTCGAAATTGCTTGCAATTATTGTTATTTGCTTGAGTAGTAAACATAAATATTTAGGTGGTCGTGGTGAGCATTTTATTTCCCGTTTCGGTTAGCATTTTATTTAGATGTCAACTAATTGGTTGCGTAAAAATGTGTAGTTGCTCCGGTAATATTTCGGACTATATGAATATTATTTGCTCGAGTAGTAAACGTAAATATTTAGGTGGTCGTTGTGAGCATTTTATTTTCCCGTTCCGGTTTCGGTGAGCATTTTATTTAGATATCAACTAATTAGTTGTGTAAAAATGTGTAGTTGCTCCGGTAATATTCCGGACTATATATGGATGTGTACTAATTAGGATTGTCAATATTTGTAGTTGCTCCGGTTAAATCCGTAATATAGGCAGTCAGTGAAATATTAAAATCTTTCGTGGTGAGCATTTTTTTCCCGTTCCGGTTCCGGTGAGCATTTTATTTAGATGTCAACTATTTAGTGCCTAATATTTGTTAGTGCGGGTATTTTAAGTTGTTGCTTAATAATTGTATTTCGTTGTGAAAAAAAACAGGTGAGCCAAGATGTCTGATGTAGTGAACATCAGATTTTACTACGGTCCTGGTACTGTCCAAACAACTGAGATGGGAGCTGATATGAGTGAATTTACTCACATAGATGTGCCAATGAGCGCACCTCAAACATGGTCTGTCAGTCAGTTGAAAGAATGGATTGCGGCAAGTTTAGGTCTTGATACTGAAACACACACCGTCGGTGTTCATGCATTGTGGACACGGTCAAGTACAATAATTTACTTTTATTTGAGGCCAATAGAGCGAGACTCCGATTGGGTGCGGTGGTTACAAGGTTGTGAACGAAGGGGATGCAATCCTATTGCTTTAGTGCTTCCCGTCGTGAAGGGGGTCACTGCACATGAAGGCCAAGGTGGCAACGATCCTGGGCAGAGCAGTGTAGGTAGGCGGCTATCTATGTCAAATGCTGGAGATGATGGTTACGAACAAGGACAGAGCAGTCAGGTAGAAGGAGGAAATGCTTATGATTATGAACCAGGGCAGAATAGTCAGGTAGAAGGGGGAAATGCCAATGGTGAATACAATGGCGAGGTTGACGCTGACGAGGTAGATGGGCACATGCAGGACCAGATGGAAGAAGAAGACACTGATGTTGAAAGGGGTTATGCCGATGATTCTGGCGAGTCAGATGAAGAAGAAAATGCAGCGGAGGTCCCGAATCCTGCATGGTGGAATCATGACTTCTCATCTGCAATGACCGTGAATGATGGACATGATTCAGCCAGCAGGTGTGTGTCTTCATATTTATTGTTTTCAATATTAGTTCAGGCGGCATCAGACTTCATGACTTAAAGTTCCGTCGTGCAGGAGCCTATGGATATCATGCGTCTATGTCGGCATCACATGATACGTGGGGGAGTGATCATCATCCCGAGGATCACATACAGGCTCCGATGTCGCAGCACACCCACTGGATGAACATGTTTTCGACTCCTCCACCAGGCCCCACACAGGATACACAGCATGACCAGGAAGAGTCTGAGATTGCACCGTGTCCCATTAGGGCACCTGACAGATGGGGATGGACGCCGATTCCAGATCCGCCTCCCCTCGAGGCCAGACGTCGTCACTGATGCTTCTATCTATCAGTACAGACATTACCATCTATTTATGTGTGAGACTTATGTCTATTCTATGTATGAGACAAATGACTATGTACTTATGTATGAGACATATGCCTACTCTATTTGAGTACTATATTATCCGAACTACAACATCATATTTAGATAGAACAGAATGCTCGTACAACAAGACAGTACAAACAACTACATAGAACTACATCTAAATTAAACGGTACGTACGAGTGCACTTACAACATACAACATAAAACTACATGAAGTCATCATCGTCATCCTCCATCGATGCAGAACTCTTGCCCTTTGACGATGAAGAACTCTTGCCCTTCGACGATGAAGAAACCTTGCCCTTCGACGATGTAGAACTCTTGCCCTTCGAAGATGCAGAACCCGGAAGCGGTGGCATGAAGATATCATCTTCGTCTTCGCTCTCCTCAATCCATAATAATGGATTATTTGCTGAAAGCCTTCTGAAAGATTCACTCTTCGGCACCACCACCTTCTTCCACCTTTCATGTATCCTAAGAAGTTCTTTACGTACCTCTTCATACGTCCTTTCTGGCCACCCAGACCTACGTAATTGGTGAGCCAACTCATTCATTATGGTGTCACTACCGGCGAGTTCGTCCCATGGAACTATCCTATTGTCCATCCTGAAATCGGTAGCTAGGCTCAGAAGAGTCCTGCTCATCCCAGGGTGAAAACTACGATCGAAAGGATAATGAGACATCTCAACTAAACTACACTGGAATGCTTATCCACCTCGGTCTGAAGGGGGTTTTATAGGTAGAGAGGAGAAAATGGCGGGAAAGAACGACAACAGTTGGCAGGAAACGAGTGGCGGGAAAGAGTTGGCGGGAACATATGGCGGGAAACGAGTGGCGGGAAAGAGTTGGCGGGAACATATGGCGGGAAACGAGTGGCGGGAAAGAGTTGGCGGGAACATATGGCGGGAAACGAGTGGCGGGAAAGAGTTGGCGGGAACATATGGCGGGAAACAGGTGGATGAGAAATGGGTGGCGGGAACGAGCTGGCGGGAAAATATGTCATAGTTTTGAAAAAAAAATCCTACTGGTCAAAAAAAAGTAATGTGGTATGCATGCACCAGTCGGCCTACAGCAGGTCAATTAGTCCCTGTCGGCCCACAGCTGGCCAATTAGTTCCTGTCGGCCCACAGCAGGCCGACTGGACCTTATCGGCCGGCAGTTGGCCGACTGGACTTGGACCTGCTGGCCGACAACCCAATCGGCGTGCAGCAAGCAGATAGGATCCCAGTCGGCCTGCTATGGGCCGACTAGGACCAGTCGGCCAACTGTGGGCCGATTGGATAATATTTTCGAAAAATATTATATCAGCGTAATATTTTTGTAAATTAATAAAAAAAAATTATTTAAAAAAAATTAGCTGACCAGGAAGCACTGAAGGCCCATAGAAGCATAGACCCCCTTGATGGGCTTAGTTCACCATGATCAATTAAGAAAAGTTCAGGCCTAGAGCCCAGTTCGTCTTTGAACCCGACAACTTCATGCCCTAATTTCAACTTCTGTTTTTTTTTCAGGGTTCCTGAAGCAGACTCCGAAGACATGATGCGGCGCGCCGGGCGTGGGGGTGTACAACTTCAACCTGACATCCAAGTGCGGCGAGCCAGGCGCTTACGCCTGCGACGACCTGTCAAACCACTGGAACTGGGACGGCGTCCACCTCACGGAGGCAGCCTACGGCCACATCGCCAAGGGATGGCTCTACGGGCCCTTCGCCGACCCGCCCATCCTAGAGGCAAGGCAACGTTAGAACTTAGAAGTTTGTTCAAAAAAAAAAACTTAGAAGAGATCACAACATATCTCATGCATCGGGACATATTCATCTCGGTAGTCCTGATTAGAAGTTTTAGAAAACAAATCATAAAATAAGGGTGTAGGCACATCACATATTTACTCCCTCCGTTTCTTTTACTCCGCATGTATAAGATTTGTTTGAAGTCAAACTATACAAACTTTGACCAAATTAATATTAGAAAAGATCAACATTTATAATACTAAAGTTATATAGTATGAAAATTAATTTCATGATGCATATAATGATATTAATTTTGTGTAAATGTTGATATTTTTTTCTATGAAGTTGGTTAAATTTTATGAAGTTTGACTTCACATAAATTTTTTATGCGGACTAAAAAGATACCGAGGAATTACCTATGTTACTTTACCTTTTCCACAAAAAACAAGAAGGCAACAATTTTACACTACATTTGTTTTCAATAGTTTCTTGAAATATGTCTGATATTTACCTTCACAGTAGGTCATAAATATAAACATGTTGTAATTTTGTCAAACTTTTGGGATTTTGCAGCATTTTTAAATAAGATGTCGAGGTTTGATGCATCAACTACACCACAAGGTTCAGTGTGCAAAATATACACTCCGAGGAGCTAGTCAAGAATATATGTCCAGTATATATGGTTTGCCGCCTAATGAATAGTTTAGAAGGAAAAGTAAAACAAAAAGGAAAGAGGAGCACAAACATAAATTTTTCTCTTTTTCTATCATCCATTTCTTATTAGTAAAAACATTAGGTTTCCAAGCCATGAACGCTTGGTTTTGTCTTCAACTTGAGCAAGGCATCTAGGGCATGAGCTATTGCAGTGATACTTCTTTTAAATAGGTTTGCTTCGGATTGTGCCCTGTCCTTGAAAACTCGCTAGTCAAAGATCTTTACTTCCAAAAGAATCTTGGAAGATAATGTGGATTGGATTCATCTTCAGCTTCTTGTCAGATGAGGTTATACACATTCAAGGAGGAGAATGGTGTTGCGGCCCCGTGAGTGGGGAAGTGCTCCTTTTTGGATTTGTGCACCATTAGAAGAGGTACATAAAGTATGAACGTACTCTTGTGTTGCTCTTTAGCATCCTTGGTTGTATCGTTGCCATTGTTACCTATTCCCTCCAATCTGAAATAAATGTCATGGTTTTAGTTCAAATACCGCAAGTTATTCTAGATGTCCTGGTATTAAAAAATGTTATGAGAGTATGCTTCTTTCATGGATGGGGTGCGGCAACACGCACACTTATGATCTAGTGTATCATATTAGAGATAGCAAAGAGCCCAAGACTATTGCACTCTATTCAAAAAGGAAAAGAAATATTGGTAACCCAAAACTAAGGGCATCTATGGTTCATATGGAAAGTGGAGGATAGTATGGAAATAGGAACTCATTTTTCCTTTGATGATATGTACTATATATCTATTGATTCAAAGGGATGAACCATAGGAAGAGTAAATGAATTTTCCTTCTCTTATTTGCATTCCTACTCGGAAAGAACAAATAAAAATGCCATAAGTTGCACAATAACACCTAATATTAGACTACTAGCTAAACCTGGAAGTTCATTCTAAGACCACTTCCACAAATCATTTTGAAACCACGCCGCGCTAGTCAAGCAAGCAAAGTGCGTAGAACAGGTTGGCACTCCCCATCACGAACCATGGTGCAACATACTCCTACAAGATATCTCAACTTAAGTGCGCAACGAAGGCAACATAACCTCAAGATTACTGAAGCAACATGAGTGTGGAGGTTCCAAAGTGTAACCATCAAGCCTTCTTGCATAATATGTTAGACTTGGATCGTGGTATTTGTGGAGTGAGTGAAATAGTTTGGGTAGGCGTTGGCCACAGGTTGAGTTAGAAGCCAAATGTCGCTCCAAAAAAGGTGCATCGATTATTGTTAGTTAGGACAAAGGACACTTATTGAAGAGTGGGGACATGGTTGTTGGTTGTGTTGCAAAGGTAGGCCGGGTGAATTTGTGGGGACGTGATTTCAATAGAGTTTTTAAGGTGAAACCAATCAATCCAAGGAAAGCATGGAATTTGTCACAACTTCAAAAAAATCCATGAGCAGGGCGTTATTTTTGGCTAGCAAGTTTTTGCAGCATAAATCACAAAATTCTTAGGTTTGCTGACATTTTTCGAGCAACTAAACATTTAGCCTTAGCTCATGCATCCTCGGTTCTCCAAAAGAAGGCACGCCGAATCACATCAGTAGATATGGGAATTTATTTCGATAAACGAAAGACTACCATGAGGAAGAAGGGTTAGCCATCCATCTCTAGAGAGAATCAATGCTCTCCAACCCTTCAGTGTGTCAGTGCCATTTAGATATAATGGGTTGAAAATTTTAGGTCAGAAGTTTGTGAGGTGAAAGTAGCAACCAAAGATTGGTTTGTGAGGACGAGGGTACCTGACACTAGATGGGGTAAAAAAATGTTCATGATGATGTTACCATGAATGTGTAATGGAACAAAGGTCATCTTGTGGAAGCTAATTCAAAGTCATGTGGCCAACACGAAGTCATCAATAATACTCTTTAATTAGCTGCCAAGCTGCATCAGTAGAGGCATGCACATGGATAAGTATGGTAGATCAAATTTTGAGTAAGCCATAAGAGTAAGTATTAATAATAAAGCATTGGTGAAGATCAACCACAATAAGTATGGCCATTTTTACAACTGATCTAGACACAAGACACTCTAGTAAGAAGAGTTGTTGAAAGCGAATCACCTTGCCTAAGCCAATTTTTACAACTTATCCAGATACCAGAGACTCTAGTATGAAGAATGTTGTTTCTCTGGAATACAAGATGTTTTGAATCCAGAGGCACCATTTTGACTGAAAACCATAATTATTAAGGATACTCATTAAGGAAGTTAAGGAGATGGGACCAAAAGCCTTCTTTGAACCGAGTTAGAAAATCAAGGCAAGGGATTCTCTCAACAATGTTCCTACCAGAGGTGAACCCAATGTGGTTATTGTAAACTAATAGTGGGATCATAGATTTATAGCCTACTAGTGAGAGGTCTTAACTTTTGAAGGGCAGATCCGAAGATAGGTAGGTATGAGGAATTCAAATGTTTTGCTTTCCTCTTTTGTGCGAGAAGAACCGTGAAGGTTCTGCTTAACCGCACGGTGCTATCATTAGTTCATGGAATTCATGGACGAAAAGAAGGATAATGTGTTTAGTGGAATAAAAAAAATTAAACCATGGCTGAATTCAACAAGTCATGGCTAGCATTTGAGCTATGGGAAGGAAGGCAATGTAGTTTTATTCATCGGACAAGGGGGTGCTACTCCCATAGGAGTTGTTGGATTTCCCCGAAGAGGAAGAGTGATGTAGCACAATGATGACCCACAAGTATAGGGGATCTATCGTAGTCCTTTTGATAAGTAAGAGTGTCGAACCCAATGAGGAGCAGAAAGAAATGACAAGCAGTTTGCAGCAAGGTATTTTCTGCAGGCACTGAAATTATCGGTAACAGATAGTTTTGTGATAAGATAATTCGTAATGGGTAACAAGTAACAATTGTAACAAAGGTGCAACAAGGTGTCCCAATCCTTTTTATAGCAAAGTACAAGCCTGGACAAACTCTTATATAAAGCAAAGCGCTCCCGAGGCCACATGGAAATTACAGTCAAGTTAGTTTTCATCATGCTCGTATGATTCACATTCGCTACTTTAACAATTTGATATGTGGGTGGACTGGTGCTTGGGTGTTGTCCTTACTTGTACAAGCCTCCCACTTATGATTAACCCCTCTTGCAAGCATCTGCAACTACAAAAGAAGAATTAAGGTAAATCTAACCATAGCATGAAACATGTGGATCCAAATCAGCCCCGTATGAAGCAATGCATAAACTAGGGTTTAAGCTTCTGTCCCTCTAGCAACCCATCATCTACTTATTACTTCCCAATGACTTCCCCTAGGCCCAATCATGGTGAAGTGTCATGTAGTCGATGTTCACATAACAACACTAGAGGAAAGACAACATACATCTCATAAAAATGTCGAACGAATACCAAATTCACATGATTACTTATAACAAAGACTTCCCCCATGTCCCCAGGAACAAAAGTAACTACTCACAAAGCATGTTCATGTTCAAAATCAGAGGGGTATTGAATATCATTAAGGATCTTAACATATGATCTTCCACCAAATAAACCAACTAGCATCAACTATGGAGAGCAAACATCACTACTAGCAACCCACAGGTACCCATCTGAGGTTCTGAGGCAAAGATTGAATACAAGAGATGAACTAGGGTTTGAGAGGAGATGGTGCTAGTGAAGATGTTGCTGGACATTGATCGTCCCTCAATGAGAGGATCATTGGCGGTGACGATTGAGGGAGTCCTAGATTAAGGGGTCCTCGGACAGCTGGACTATATGTGTGTGCTGGACTGTTGGATTATGAAGATACAAGATAGAAGACTTTGTCTCGTGTCCGGATGGGACTCTCCTTTGCGTGGAAGGCAAGCCTGGCAGTTAGGATATGACGATTACTTTCTCTGTAACCGACCCTGTGTAACCCTAGCCCCCTCCAGTGTCTATATAAACCGGAGGGTTTAGTTCGTAGGAACAACAATCATAACCATAGGCTAGCTTCTAGGGTTTAGCCTCTACGATCTCGTGGTAGATCAACTCTTGTAATACTCATATCATCAATATTAATCAAGCAGGAAGTAGGGTATTACCTCCATCGAGAGGGCCTGAACCTGGGTAAACATTGTGTCCCCCGCCTCCTATTACCATTAGCCTTAGACGCACAGTTCGGGACCCCCTACCCGAGATCCGCCGGTTTTGACACCGACATTGGTGCTTTCATTGAGAGTTCCACTGTGACGTCGAAGATAGGGTTGATGGCTCGCCTTGTTATCAAGGACAACATCACCTCCGGGGGAGCTCTGGCCTCAGGCCAAACTCTCCGGCTAGGCGGCTTCGTCTTGACCGCCCGTTCAGCCGTCGGGCCGACCATGACTTCTCAAGTCATCGAAAATCGCCTCCGCGTCAGCTCGGAATATGCTGAGCAGATGGATCCAACAGAGTTATCATATTTAAACGGGCTCCTGGATTGCATCGGCGCTCTGGGAGTCGCTTCGGACTATGATCGAATTGGGCTTAAACCCGATCATAGAGAGATTGAATCTCCGCCAATCACCCATCAGATAGCGGTGGTGGAGGAGCGATCTGACAACTCTTCCCCCATATTGAGGACGAAATATGTCCGAATTTCTGAGCTCACCAAGCCAGATACATGCCCGCGGGAAGACGTGCCCCGAACTCCGAACTTAGAATCGGACTGTGGGCCAGAAAAAATGGTTTATATCCTGGAGTCCGAACTATTAAGCTCGGAAACTCCTCAAGCTCTGGGTCACGATCCGGATCTGGGTTCGAACTCAAATCCACCCACCCACCCAGACTCAAGCGATCTTTCACGCATCAGAAAACAGTCCCAAGAGACAGTACATCACTTTTGGACCAGATTCCTCATTGTCATGGACAAGGTCAAGGAATGTCGCGACGAAGATGCAATCTCAGTATTCTGCAAATATTGCACGGACAAGGGACTACTTAATGCCATAAGTTGCTGTCACATATCACGCTTCGATGATTTGGCGACCATAGTACAGAAGTACTGCACGATGGAAAGCGCATGGAAAACCCAGGCCTTTTGGGATCCACTGGCTCTCGCTAAACCCCTCGTCCAAACAAAAAGGGTGTACCGTCGTAGGTCGCCCGACCCAATCTCGAAGAAATCAAAGCCCACTACATGGCGGACAACCGTTTTGGAAGGGTGGCTCGATAGGCCATGCAAAATACACACCTCACCGGATACAGTACCAACACACAACCTTAGAGCATGTTGGATACTTCGACAGATGGCTAGGAGTGGCGAGGATCTCCTCATAAAAAACACCGCAGAGCAACATCCCATAGAGCACAACACTACAGTGTTGACAGTCTTTGAGACTTTCGCCTCAGGTAATAGGCGCAAGAGAGCACTTCGCGGCCTCGCTGAAGTCTGCCAAGTCGCAGAAATAAACCCCTGGAACGACACGGCCATTATTTTCAGCACCAGTGACGAACCGCAATTCAAGACAGTCCGGGCACCAGCCGCTTTGGTCCTCAGTCCAATCGTGGATGGCTTCCGGCTTACCAAAGTGCTCATGGACGGCGGTAGCGGATTAAACCTCATTTACGAGGAAACTCTCAACAAAATGGAAATAGACAGGAGCCGCATTGAACAAAGCAGCACAACCTTTTGAGGAATTATTCCTAGCCGGGAGGCACGATGTGCGGGAAAAATCACACTTGATGTGGTATTCGGCACGCCGGAGAATTATCGGTCCGAAGAGATAACCTTCAGGTGCCCCCTTTCAGTAGTGGGTATCACGCCTTGCTAGGGCGGGATGCGTTTGCGAGCTTCCAAGCTATACCCCATTACGTGTACATGAAGCTCAAGATGCCTGGGCCCAATGGAATCATCACCCTTGCCAGTGATCCGGACACAACACTCCGCGCCGAAAACAAAACAGCCGCCTTGGCCCTCGAAGCACTATCTGAAGCCCTCGCGGCCGAAGAATTAACTGCAGTATGCTCCACAGTGGATAGAGACGACGTGATACTCGATAAGCGATCCAAGTCCACCTCCTTCAAATCAGCGGATGAAATAGTCAAATTCCAGGTCCACCCAACGGACTCCTCAAAGACAACATCCATCGGGGCATAGCTGGACCCCACAACTGACGCTGCACTACGAGCGTTCCTACGTGAGAATTGGGATATTTTCGCATGGCACCCTTCTGATACGTCGGGGATCCCACGTAGGCTGGCCGAACACAACCTTAACATACTGAAGGGATACAAGCCGGTCGAACAAACACTACGGTGCTTTTCGGAACCCAAACAACAAGTTATGGGAGAGGAGCTAGCCAAATTACTCGAGGTCGGATTCATCAGAGAAATAAAACACCCGGATTGGCTAGCAAATTTGGTGATCGTACCAAAGAAGGATAAATCCTGGCGCCTATGTGTCGATTTTAAAGACATCAACAAGGCCTACCCTAAGGATCCTTTCCCTCTCCCACGCATAGATCAGATCATCGATGCTACCGCGGGACACGACTCACTGTGTTTCCTCGGCGCATACTCCGGATACTATCAAATCAAGATGGCGGAGTCCGATCAAGCCGCAACGGCATTTATAACCCCATACGAGCCTTTCTGCTTCAACACTATGCCTTTCAGGCTCAAAAACGCTGGTGCCACCTACCAACGCATGATTCAAACATGCCTAGAGAAACAAATTGGCAAAACAGTTGAAGCATACATCGATGACGTAGTCATCAAGACCAGACATGCCGAGTCTTTAATAGACGATCTAAGGCTCACGTTCGATAACCTCCAAACATATGACATTAAGCTCAATCCGGAAAAATGTGTTTTCGGCGTTCCCGCCGGAAAGCTGCTGGGATTCATCATTTCCAATAGAGGAATTGAAGCAAACCCAGCTAAAATACGAGCTTTGTCATAGTTGGCTACCCCAACAGACCTCAAACAAATCCAGAAACTAACTGGATGCGTGGCAGCTTTAAGCCGCTTTATCTCTAGATTGGGAGAAAAGGCATTGCCACTTTATCGCCTACTTCGACGAACCGAACACTTCGAGTGGACGGACGCGGCAACGGCCGGACTAGAGGAAATAAAGGCTCTTTTAGCAAGCAACCCAATCCTGGCCGTGCCGAACGTCGGTGAACCTATGTTGTTATACATAGCCGCAACACACCAGGTTGTGAGTGTGGTGCTCGTCATCGAACGAGAGGAGGACGGACACAAATTTCCGGTTCAAAAGCCGGTATACTACGTATCCACTGTCCTCACACCATGCAAATCCCAGTACCCGCATTATCAAAAAATAGCATACGCGGTCTTCAAGGCATCCCGGAAATTACGACACTACTTTCAAGTGTTCAATCACAGTGGCCTCCGAAGTACCACTTAATGACATAATAAACAACCGCGACGCCACGGGCCGGATTGCCAAGTGGGCCATAGAGCTCCTCCCATTCGACATAACATATAAACCACGGAGAGCCATTAAATCCCAAGTGCTGGTGGACTTTGTCGCCGAATGGACAAAGGCCGAACTCCCTAAAGAGTACGACACATACTCCAACTGGATCATGCACTTCGACGGCTCTAAAATGCTGGCAGGTCTAGGAGCAGGCGTCATCCTCACATCCCCCACTGGAGATATAGTCCAATACGTACTCCAAATATTATACACAGACTCCAACAATGCAGCCGAATACGAGGCTCTGTTGCATGGTCTTCAGATGGTCGTCTCCATGTGCATTCAGCGCCTAGAAGTGTGTGGGGATTCAAACCTCGCAATATCTCAAATAAATGGATACTTTGATGCCAAAGATCCAAAAATGGCGGCATATCATAATGTCGTCCTTAAGATGTCGGCTCAGTTCGAGGGGCTCGAATTTCATCATGTGGTTCGAGAAAACAATCAAGCGGCGGATGTCCTTGCCCGTATCGGCGCTAAGCGCGGCCCCATTGAGGGAGTCTCGGATTAGGGGGTATCCGGACAGCCGGACTATATACTTCGTCCGGACTATTGGAGCGTGAAGATACAAGACTCAAGACTCCGTCCCGTGTCCGGATGGGACTCTCCTTTTCGTGGAAGACAAGCTTGGCGATCCGGATATTATATTTCCTTCCTTGTAACCGACTCCATGTAAACCCTAGCCCTCTTCGGTGTCTATATAAACCGGAGAGGTTGGTCCTTAGAAGGCAGATCACAATTACAATCATAACCATCATAGGCTAGCTTCTAGGGTTTAGCCTCTACGATCTCATGGTAGATCTACTCTTGTACTATTCATATCATCAATATCAATCAAGCAGGAAGTAGGGTTTTACCTCCATCGAGAGGGCCCGAACCTGGGTAAACATTGTGTCCCTTGCTTCCTGTTACCATCAGCCTAAGACGCACAGATCGGGACCCCCTACCCGAGATCTGCCGGTTTTGACACCGACATTTGTGCTTTCATTGAGAGTTCCTCTGTGTCGTCGCTGCAAGGCTTGATGGCTCCCTCAATCGTCAATGACACGGTCCAGGGCGAGACGTTTATCCTCGGACAGATCTTCATGTTCGGCGGCTTCGCACTGCGGGCCAATTCGCTTGGCCATCTGGAGAAGATCAACAACTACGCCCCTGGCCACTAGATCAGGTTCAGAAACCTGAACTACACGGCCGATATCCGCGGAGACTTGATCCTCGACGGAATCAGGCCTGTGCCAGGAGCGCCGGACAGTCACGATGAGCACGGCCCAGACCTGCTGTCGGACAATGCTCGGGATATCACCCCTGAAGTAGCCCCGGACCTAAATCTGGAGCAGAGTGCGTGGCCCAAGGATGGGTGGATGGACCCCACCCCGCAGGCCGCAGACTCATCGGCGTTAGAGCCGAACACAGGCCTCACCTCTAAGGAAGCCTGTGACTCTGGACCCCCGGACTCGTATCCGGTTGTAGGTTCCAGTCCGCGCGCTCCTGAGCCCGCCGAGCCTGGCTGGGCTCCGGTAATGGAGTTTACCGCTTCGGATATCTTCCAGAACTCGCCCTTTGGCGACATGCTGAACTCATTAAAGTCTCTCTCTTTGTCAGGAGGCTCTTGGCCGAACTATGTCCGGCTCGAGTGGGAAGCAGGCGACGAAAGAATTCGTTGCCCACCCACCACCCACTTCATTGCCACGATCGATGATCTAACCGATGTGCTTTATTTCGACTCCGAAGACATCGACGGTATGGACGACGATGCAGGAGAAGTACCGGAACCACCGCTCACAGGGCGGTGGACAACCACCTCCTAATACGATATATATATGGTGGGCACTCCGAAGGAAACCAATGGCGATGAGGCAATGGAGGATAACCCCTCGGGGAGAAAAGCAAAGCATGGGCGTCGTCGGCGCCGCTCCAATCCCCACCGCAGCAATACCGGCCCAGGAGACAAAAACAATCCGGATGGTGCCGAAGAGGAATACAACCCTGATCAGCCTACCTTCGAGCAGGCCGAGCAGGAAGACGGGCAGGTCAGCCCAGACGAACAGGCGACGGACGGATATCCGGAGGAGGACAACTACATGCCCCCCTCCGAAGATGAGATTAGCCTCAGCGACGACAAGTTTGGTGTGCCTGAGGATCCCATGGAACAGGTGCGCTTCGAGCGTCGGCTTTTGCCACTGCGAGGAGCCATAAAAAGAAGCGGTAGCAACTCCAAGCTGATCAAGACCTGCTCACAGATAGATGGACTGAAGTCCTGGCAGCCGAGGAATATGGACTCGAGCGCCACACGGCTGACCGGCCACCTCGTGGCCGGGATAAAACGGCATATCAGCCCGAATACCAGCCCACACCCCCACGCCAATACATTATGGCCCGGGGCAATAGGCAAGACCTGCAAGATATACTGGAAAACAAAGCAGGACAGCCAAGATCGATCTACGGATCGCGGGGGCGCGCCCCAACACGCGACGATGACCGTCACGCCGGATACACTATCAACAAGTCCGGCCGGGCCGAACACAGCCACCCGGACCAATTCGAACTACGTAGCCACATAGCCCGGCACAGAGGCGCCGCACACCCCCTCCGCTTCACTGACGAAGTGATGGATCATGAATTCCAAGAAGGGTTCAAACCCGTAAACATCGAATCATACGATAGCACAACAGACCTGCAGTATGGATTGAAGATTTCCTTCTCCATATTCACATGGCCCGCGGAGATGACCTACACGCCATGAAGTATCTTCCCCTTAAGCTCAAAGGACCCGCCCGGCACTAGCTAAACAACCTGCCCGCAAATTCCATTGGCAGTTGGGAAAACCTGGAAGACGCGTTCCTCGACAACTTCCAGGGCACATATGTGCGACCATCGGACGCCAATGAATTGAGCCACATCACTCAACAGCCCGGAGAGTCAGCCAGGAAATTCTGGACTCGGTTCCTAACTAAAAAGAACCAAATAGTCAACTGTCCGGACGCTGAAGCCCTGGCGGCCTTTAAGCATAATATCCACGACGAGTGGCTCGCCCGAAACCTCGGCCAGGAGAAATCCAAGTCCATGGCAGCTCTCACGACGCTAATGACCCACTTTTCTGCGAGCGAGTATAGCTGGTTGGCTCGCAGCAGCACTACGCCACATTCTGGCACTTCGGACGTCTGTGACAATAACGGCAAGCCACGACGCAACAGACATAAGCGACAAAACAACGACAACAACACTGAAGACACGACAGTCAACGCCGGATTCAGCGGATCCAAATCCGGTCAGCGGAAGAAGCCGTTCAAAAGAAACAATCAGGGACCGTCCAGTCTGGACCGCATACTTGAACGCCCGTGCCAAATTCATGGCACCCCGGACAAGCCAGCCAACCACACCAATAGAGACTGCCGGGTGTTCAAACAAGCCGGTAAAATAAACGCTAAAAACAAGGAGAAGGGGCTGCACATCGACGATGACGAGGAGCCCCGGCGTCCGAACACGGGGAGACAGAAGAAATTCCCCCCAGGTGAAAATGGTCAACATGATCTATGCCACCCACATTCCCAAGCGGGAACGGAAGTGAGCACTACGGAACGTCTATGCGATGGAGCCAGTCGCCCCCAAATTCAACCCATGTCAGCTTGTCCGATCACCTTTGATCGTAGGGATCACCCTACCAGCATCCGTCACGGTGGCTCAGCCGCATTGGTCCTAGACCCAATCATCGACGGATTCCACCTCACGCGAGTCCTTATGGACGGCGGCAGCAGCCTGAACCCGCTTTATCAGGACACAGTGCGAAAAATGGGCATCAACCCTTCAAGGATCAAGCCCACCAAAACCACCTTTAAAGGTGTAATTCCTGGAGTAGAGGCCCGTTGCACGGGCTCTATAACATTGGAAGTGGTCTTCGGATCTCCGGATAACTTCCGGAGCGAAGAGTTAATCTTCGATATCGTCCCTTTCCATAGTGGTTACCACGCACTGCTCGGACGAACCGCATTCGCTAGATTCAATGCAGTACCACACTATGCATACCTCAAGCTCAAGATGCCAGGACCGCGCGGGGTCATAACAGTAAACGAAAACATGGACCGCTCTCTCCATACAGAAGAGCATACTGCAGCCCTCGCGGCGGAAGTACAATGATGCCTCCCCCGACAAACCACCAATCCGGTGACAACAACCTCGAGCACCGTCAAGCGAGCCCGGAGCACCCCGCAACAGGATCACCAGGCATGCCAAGAGCGCGACTAGCAGTCCGGCCTCCGCTCGAGCCCCGTCAAAGCAGCATTCGTGCCGCGCGTACACAATTATGCACTCGAAATACCATGGGCATGGGAGGAGGCGCAACAGCGACTTAGTCAACAGTGCGGTATCACCACACCATACCTTCATAACCCTCCCTTTTTATCTTTCAGGACATTGCTTTAGGGCAACCTCTTTAAAAGAGCCGGATTGTCGGACTTACATAGGAGAGAAAACCAAGGAGGCAACGGGCTTTACACACAAAAGGAAATACCTAGGTGGAATCTGTTCATGATCGTTATACCTGTTTTACATACCTACATGCAGCCTGCTCTTGGATAGGACATGTTAAATAGTCCTATTTATTTCTGCTTAAACGCAACCATTTTACACATACGCTTAAATGTATTATTCATCAAAGGGAGATAATATATTGCGTCAACTTATTATTCCTATTTGCGCATTTTTTCATGCAAATATTTATTTAATATTGCATCCGTACACCTTGGTATGATTAGTTTGCCAGGGGCTTCATATGGCGCCTCATAATACGGCAAAACAAGTCCGAACACTTTCAACAGTGCGACACCCCGAACTTATAGCACTATATGCATCAGCTCCGAATCACGTCTTGGGTCAATAGTTGGTTTTGCCCGGCTCCCTTGTTTTGGTACCTTACATTCTGTTATATCGGCTAAGGTAGCGCAGGGAGAACTACTGCGATTGTGTCCCGGTTCTTCCGGACGAGCACCTCAATAGAGAAAGCTGAAAACTGACCGGCATGATGCGGCGAGAGCTGGTCGCTGTTCGAGAGGCCTTAAAATCCTTAAAGATTTTTCCGCTTTAGGCGAGGAATCGGCTTCGTTCGATTTAGGCATATATAGCGCCCCAATTCGGCCTTCCGAGTTCTAGGGGCTTCGCCGAAATTTAAAATTGTAGACTTCTATGGATAAGTGAAAGTTATAAAGCCGCATAGTCCGATTGCCTTGTTCGCTGCGCCGGATACCTCCTTAAGGGACCAAATATTTGGATAAATAGTATCCGGGTTTTTCCAGGAACACCCTGGTACTAGTTACGTGGGAGCGGAAGCCGACGACTGGCCTACTCTCAGAATTTTATAAACAACCGCACAGAAGATAATATTTTAAATCAAACAACGCTACATAGCGCAAGTAACTTCGTCTTTATATTACAACAACGACAGAGGTACATTTACTCAAGGATTGTGTCCTTGGTACATTCATCGGCCACAAGACAAGCGCCCTTCATAACGCCATCGTAATACTTCTCGGGATAGCAATGCGCCTTGCCCTCCGGCGGCCCATCCTTCACTAGCTTCTTCGCATCCAGCTTGCCCCAATGCACCTTCGTGCGGGCAAAGGCCCGGCGGGCACCCTCAATGCAAACAGATCGCTTGATAACTTCAAGCTGCGGACAGGCATTCACCATCCGCTTGATAAGGCCAAAGTAGCTAGTGGGCAAGGGCTCACCAGGCCACATCCAGAGTATGAAATCTTTCATAGCTACTTCGGCCGCCCTGTGGAGTTCGACCAACTGCTTCAGTTGGTCACACAGAGGCATTGGGTGTTCAGCCCCAACATATTGGGACCAGAACAACTTTTCCATTGAGGTCCCCTCATTGGCACAGTAGAACTCTGCGGCATCTGATATGCTGCGTGGCAGATCTGCGAATGCCCCTGGAGAGCTCCGAATTTGGGTAAGTAAAAGAAACGCCTCCTCCACATGTTTGCTTTGCATAAAGAATGTCTTACCCGCCGCTATCTTCTTGGCTGCCTGGATTTCCTGCTGAGCCTTGTCGGCTTCGGCCTTGGCGTCTTTCACACTCGCAAGGGCCTTCGCAAGCTTAGTCTCTTTCATCTCAAGGTCACGCTCCAAGGACTCGAACTTTTTGCCGAGATCTTGGAGCTCTTGCTATACCTCGCCCACTCTAGCATCTTGCTTCTCGCGCTCTTTGCGCTCCAGAGCCGCCTTGTCCTCGGCCTCGGACATCGCTTTCTTCAGAGATGCCACTTCGGTGGTGGCCCCTATTACAAAGTCACGATGCTTTGCTGCTAGAATAGCCAATTTTGCCTATTCTTCATTATATGAGAGCGGGGAATTAATCACCTTTGTTCTCTTCGAGCTGCCTCTTCGTGAGGTCGAGCTCTCCCTGCGCCTGCTCCAGGTCCCGTTTTAGTCCGGCGACCTCGGTTGTGCGGATAGCAGCGGCAAGCAGCACAACATGCTTATTCACATGCACACTTATTATTAGACTCCTGCGGATTATAATTGACCCTCCGTTTGGCTTTTCTTTGCAAACACCAAACAGAGTATCAGGGGATACTACCTATCGGGTGGTAACTTCACACATTTCTATTACTTACCTCAAAGCCTGTCAGGAGGCTGGTGCAAGCTTCGGTTAGTCCGCTCTTGGCGGACAAAACCTTCTGAATCACCGCACTCATAAGTGTACGGTGCTCTTCATCCATGGAAGCGCCGCGAAGTGCTTCCAGCAGACAATCCGAAGCCTCGGGCGTGACGGAAGTCCTCGGCATAGACGGCTCGCCCTCCCTAACGAGGGGCTGCCCGCCTGAGTCCGGAACCACTGGAGGTCCCGGAACAGTATTCGGCTGAGAGCCCGGCTTACTGCGGCTATCATCAACACGATCCGCGGGGATCTTGAACCCCGCGTGTCCGACGTCTGTAATTCCGCCTTGGGGCGCCTCCAGAGTCACCTCCCCCCGCTCTAGGAGCCTTTAGGACAACACCTATGTGTCATCCGCAGGCTGAGGAGTAGTGGCCGTCAGGAGCGAGTTCATCGCTGAATCACTCAAGGACCCATCCGAAGACGATACCTCGGGATGGACCCTGGCCGGACTGTATACATGTTCGACGTTATGACAAGACTATGAAACAAAATCACAATAGAGTGCGGATACTTAAGATCGTGCTAGGGGCTTCCCCTTGGGCAGCCACCCCTCCTCGCTATCGACGGTCGTGGCGGAGTAGTCCGGAAGCGACGCCTTTCCCTTCTTGGACGTCCCAGCCTCCCCCTCCGGGGCGCCTTTCCTCTTTTTCTCCCCCAGTGCAGGGAGGCAGAGTTTCTTCTTGTTTCCCCCCACCTCCGCGGGAGGAATCTGCCTCATCATCGTCGGACAACGAGGGTATGACGGCCTTGCGCCGGGGGCCTTTCCCGGCCCTCTGGTCCGCCTTCTCAGGCCCCCCATCCTCTCTGGATGGGGCGCCCCCCTCCTCTTCTTCCTCCCCTTCGGGGGAGGAGTGTGCGTCATCGTCATCTTCGGACGAGGCATTCGGTACGACCTTACGCCGGAGACCCTTCCTGGTCCCCGGGGCCTTCTTTTCGGCCTTCTTCTCCGGTGCCTTGTAGGGCGCCGGGACTAGCATCTCCGTCAGGAGAGCATCAGCTGGGCCTTCTGGCAGCGGAGCCGGACAGTTAATCCGCTCCGCTGTCTCCACATAATCCTGATCAAATATACACAATTACTTAAGACTCCCTCATGAATATATTGGGAAGAACTAAATCTGGTGGTAGTCAGAAAACTCACCGGACGAGCAGGCCGCGCGGCATGGAGTCCACAGTCCTTGGATATGGGAGGAGGTACTTCGGAGGCCTTGAACAGCGCCTTCCTTGCGTCTTTGTGCGTCATGCCATAGAGCTTTCGAAGCGTCTGGTGTTCGGCCGGGACGAACTCCCACAGATTAAATACCCGCCTTTGGCACGAAAGAATCCGGCGAACGAGCATGACCTGGATCACGTTGACAAGCTGGATGTTCTTGTCCTTCATATTCTTGATGCAGTTTTGGAGTCTGGTCAGCTCTACAAGTTCGCCCCAGGCCAGGCCCTTCCTTTCCCAGGAGGTGAGCCGCATGGGGGTTCCGGATCAGAATTCGGGGGCCGCCGCCCAGTTGGCGTCGCGCGGCTCGGTGATGTAGAACCACCCCGATTGCCACCCATTCACGGTCTCCGCGAAGGAGCCGTCGAGCCAGGTCACGTTAGGCATCTTGCCCACCATGGCCCGTCCGCACTTCGCTTGCTGGCCGCTCATGATCTTCGGCTTCACGCAGAAGATTTGTAGCCACAAGCCGAACTGAGGCTTGATGCGGAGGAAGGCCTCACATACGACGATAAACGCCGGGATGTTGAGGATGAAGTTTGGGGCTAGATCATGGAAATCTAGGCTGTAATAGAACATGAGCCCGCGGACGAAGGGATGAAGTGGAAACCCCAGTCCATGAACAAAGTGGGCGAGGAACACGACCCTCTTGTGGGGTTCCGAGGTTGGAATGGCCTACCCTTCGTCCGGTAGCCGGTGCGCAATGTCTGCGGCCAAGTATCCGGCCGCCCAAAGATTTGTGATATGCTTCTACTTCACGGTGGAGGCCACCCACTTGCCTCCTGCTCCGAACATGTTTGGCTGTGCGGAGAAGGCTTGGACTAGGGCGCTGGAGCTCGAGGAGGCAAGGACGAGCAAGGAAGGAAGAAGGCGTGGGTTAAAATGGGGAACACTTATCCCTTTATAGAGGCGACGAAAGCGGTGCGCCTCCCCACTTGCCCGTTGAGAATCGCTTATTTCCCAAGCGCCACGACTGATGGCGCGGTGGGATTACCCATACCCGTATTGATGAGAATCCCGTGATAAGGGGACATGATCTTTGCTTTGACAAGACGTGTCAAGGAAACCGCCTCGCAATATGCACTCAGGCTGGTTGTGAGAAAACGATTCGAATAATGACCCGACCGTAATGACATGTCACGTCGTCTAAAAAAAGTTATCAGCAGAAATATCATTCTCTCTACGGTGGTATGTGAAGATCATTTTGCAGATCCGGACATGGTCTACATGTTCGATAATTACTCTGGAGTATTCGGAGATGGAACCCGCCTTGCAATGCCGAAGACAAGACTGCGCGCCGGACTCATCGTCATTGAAGCCTGGTTTAGGGGCTACTGAGGGAGTCCTGGATTAGGGGGTATCCGGACGGCCGGACTATATACTTCGTCCGAACTATTGGAGCGTGAAGATACAAGACTCAAGACTCCGTCCCGTGCCCGGAAGGGACTCTCCTTTGCGTGGAAGACAAGCTTGGCAATCCGTATATTATATTTCCTTCCTTGTAACCGACTCCATGTAAACCCTAGCCCTCTTCGGTGTCTATATAAACCGGAGAGGTTGGTCCTTAGAAGACCGATCACAATTACAATCATAACCATCATAGGCTAGCTTCTAGGGTTTAGCCTCTACGATCTCGTGGTAGATCTACTCTTGTACTACTCATCAATATCAATTAAGCAGGAAGTAGGGTTTTACCTCCATCGAGAGGGCCCGAACATGGGTAAACATTGTGTCCCTTGCTTCCTGTTACCATCGGGACCCCCTACCCGAGATCCGCCGGTTTTGACACCGACACCTGTCCCACCTAATATCTTTCTTGAAAGGCTTTTCAAGCCATCCGTAGTGTGGCAAGGGGAGACCGGCAACATCAGTCTGGATCCGACCACAACCCCAGAATCCGAACACACTGACATAATCGGGGGCTCTGCCACCGAAATAACACCCTCGGCCCATCTCATCATGGCTGTTATCGCCCCATGGACCGAACCCTTCTTGGCTTACCTTAACAGGGACGAACCGCCCAAGGATTAAAATGAGGCACACTGCATTGTGCGGCGCTCCAAAGCCTACAAAGTCCATGAGGGAGAGCTTTATAAGAAAAGCGCTACCGGGGTACTTCAAAGATGTATCTCCGAGGAGGAAGGGTGGCAACTTTGGCTGAAATTCATGTCGGCCTCGGCGGTCACCACGCCGCAGCTCGGGCCCTTGTAAGCAAGGCCTTCTATACAGGTTTTTATTGGCCGACGGCCCGAGCAGACGCACAAGACCTTGTCCAACATTGCGTCGGATGCCATATTTTCATCAACCAAAGCCATATGCTACCCACCGCCCTACAAACAATCCCCATAGCCTGGCCTTTCGCGGTCTGGGGGCTTGATATGGTTGGACCCCTTAAAGGAGGAAGCAATAAGAAAAGATACTTGTTTGTCATGGTGGACAAATTCACCAAATGGATAGAAGCCAAACCAGTCAAAACGGCCGAATCCGGTGTCGGATTTAGGGTTCCAGCAGACCCTTGAGGTTCGAACACTGGGGTGCGCACGAAGATCTTTCCCCTACCAGCTCACGCGTCGAAGTCTCGCAAGGATCTAGGCAAGAAAGAAGAACACACAAGGGACATGAGATTTATACTGGTTCAGGCCACCATTGTGGTGTAATACCCTACTCCAGTGTGTGGTGTGGTGGATTGCCTCAGGGGCTGACGATGAACAGTACAAAGGGAGAACAGCCTCGCGAGGGGCTGTTCTTGAGCTGGTGCAATGAACTGCTAGGGTGAGTTCAGTCGCTTCTCTCTCTCCCTGGTCGATTTCCAGATGGCTCTACCCTGTGGGTGGCTAGTCCTATTTATAGATGTAGGCCCTAGGCCTCTTCCCAAATAATGAGCGGGAAGGGCGCCAACACTTGGCCATTCTGAAGGGGAACATCTAGTACACTTATCCTGACTAAAGTTGGTCTTCGGCTGCCAAAGGCTCTGATGATGACGCCCTCCTGGGCTCCACGGTGACCTCCATCCTGCCGTTCTGCTGGTCTTGGTGTTGTTGCACCGAAACGGTAACCTTTGCCTGATGCCTCGGTCTGTGCTTGCCCCCTTTGCACCGAAAGGGAAACAAGGACACTACGCAGGCCGGCGCCCGCCTGGCACCCGCCTGGTCTCGATCGTCATGGCTTGCGTCACGGTCTCCTCCGGAGGTACACTGCCTTGATTTCTCCGCCTCCTCGCGAGCCTGCCTGAGGAGGCTGCTCCTGAGGAAGCTTCCTGTCGTCCGCCCCGCGAGGTTTGGCCCCTCGCGAGGGTCTTGAGCTTGAGCTGATGAAGTTGGGATGCGCTGGGCCCCTACTTGAGCCACGCCGCAGGCCGCAGGCAGGCAAGTCTGGGGACCCCCATTCCCAGAACGCCGACAGTAGCCCCCAGGCCCAAGGCGCGCCCGGACTTGGCTTAGCAGAGAAGCGAAGGGGCAAGTGCGAAGCGCCGCGGGCCCCAACAGCCTGCGGCCTTGGGCACCGCGTGGCGATTGATTGGACGTGGGCGCCTCCGCTTCCCCACGACGCCTTGGCAATAGCACGACTTGACAAGTCCCTGCATGCAAAAATGGGTCATGATTACCTGCGATCGTGGAGGCCGATGGTTGGCCTCCTCCGGCTATAAGTACGGAACGACGTGATCCATTCCAGTCCATCTCCCCCCGCTACTCCTTTCTCCTTCATCCTCGCCCTTGATCCACTTCACGCCGATGGCACCAATTCACCGGTTTTCTGCAGAAGAGAAGGGGAAGGCCCCCGAGAGGGTCCCGACCCGCTTCTGCCGAAGAAGCAGCTAGTCCTCTGCCGCCGAGACGAGGGCGCGCGGCAGGAGGCATCAAGGCCCTGGTACGAGCGGCCGCTGCCGGGGTTCCCGCTGCCCTTGTACGCCCGCATCGAGGGCTCTGGAGAAGAAGGCGTTGAGCGACACCGGCGATGCCGCCGTCGATGCTGGCGGGTCATGGCGATGCGCGTCGTTCCTCCTGGAGTCCATGCCGAGGGCTCCTCTTGCGAGCTTGTGCTCCACGCCGCCATGCCTCCTCGATCTTGGATTCGCCTTCCTCCCTCCTTCGCTTTCGAGATCCCGCCAAGGGGGCCTCTTGAGCTCTAGCTGCAGCACGCTGACTGCAGCACCCCTCCGACCAGAGCGGAGGTCAAAGTCGTCGCTCCGGGCAAGGTCTACATGACCCGGGGCTGGGGCGAGATCGCCCGGGTCTGCCGAACAGGGGGCGCCCTTGTAATCCACCTCGAATACGATGGCGCCTCCCTGATGTTCTTCAAGGTCTTCGACGCGGAAGGACGCTGGCTGGAATGCTGCCCCGAGAAAGGCGGTCGGAGCATCATCGTGGCGAGGACCAGGCTCGCCAGCCGCTTCCCCAGCAGCTCCTCAGGCGGCAGCGGAGGTGCCGGAGGGTCCAGCGACTCCGCCGAGCTCCTTGCGACTCCGGAGACGAGCGAGGACAGCTACGAGCCCCCGAGCTCGCGTCGCTCCCGGAGCAGGGCAGCTGCATCTGGCCGCTGACGCCACTGATCTGGATGGGGTTGGCACCGGTGCCCGACGGCCCACTGTTGATGATGGCGTCTCTTGCGGAGGCGCGCGTAGTCAGTGCTCCCTAGGATTAGCACCTTTTGTTCCCTGCGAGGAATTGAAGTATCACCCCGCGGGAGTATGTAAGGCACCGGGCATGTCTTCTGTAAATATCATATCCCTAGTATGAATCGATGCGAGATGCTTGTCCTGTCCAGGCTCGGATCCCCCTTTCTTCCCTCACGAAGGCCTGGTGCTCTACGCTGACAGGTCCCAGTCCCCAGGCAGGCTTCAGCCGTCGCTGGTATGCCAGGTCGCGATGTCGTGGTCAAGGCCAAGAGATGAGCGGCCCGAGGTCCAGTAAGAGCCCCTGAGTCGTGATGCTCAGGAGGTCCCCTTTAGCGCTCAAGCAGCCTCCGCTGGGCGAGCAAGGCAAGCAACGTTGCCATGACAGAGCTGCAGTAGGCGAGGGTTAAGCACTGAGTCAAATCAGTTTTCATGTGACTTATCTCGTAGGTTTGGAGTGGCCTTCGGCGAAGTGCCGAGCCTGCGTGGCAGCAGCTGAGGTGTGGCTGGGTTAGGCCCTCGTGAGCTTCTTCCCTCTTCCCCGCACTTTCCTTAATGCTCTACGTCCTCAGGTCCCAGCCCCCGAGCGAGCTCAGCCGGCACTGGTATGACTGGTCGCAATGACGTGGGTCAAGGCTAGGGGATGAGGGCTGGAGAGCCACTAAGTGCCCATGAGTCGCGATGCTCAGGTACCCCCCTTTTAACGTGCGAGCGGACCGTGCCGGAAGGAAGGAGAGAAGGCTCGCGATGCCACCAGCATTACTCCTGGAGCGGGTCCTGCATATCAATCACGAAGGGAAACAAGGTCTGTTGTTACGGTTGCCAGCCAACCATTGGTCGCTCAGAGGGAGTGATTGGGGCACTGAGGGCCTGGTGAGGTGGCACCTTGCGGGGCTGCTGATCTCAGCCACTCAGATTTTTTGGCGTTTGCAGGGACGGACCCGTGGGCAAGTGCCGTGCCGAAGTGAGCAGCTCCAAAGGTATGTGTCAATCGAGCAGGCGATTAAGTCAAGCAGGTTAATCATGAAGGAGCAAATCCATCTCAGATAGATGCGGGAGAAGTAAGTGCCTCTGGGTCTGGCCCGAGAAGCTTGGGGATAATGCAGCCCGAGGGGCGCCCCCAACAAGGTAGGTAAAGAACATAAGCAAAATGGATACACGCCGCAGGGACGGACCCACGCGACCTGGGAATGATGCAGCCCTGCGGGCGCTCCCAACTGAAAATGGAACTTGGAAAGATGTCACCTGATACCGTTGGGGATGAAGTGTCGGAGTAGCTGACGACGCGTGGTGAAGAAGCCACCCCTCACGAGCCTTCGGAACCATGAGCCTCGGGAGGCTCTGGGGGTCCGGGCGGCTCCTCAAAGTCCATCTCCATCTCCTCCAGGAACGAGCGATGCCTGGCCACCTGAGCCTCCAGGATGCTCCTCATCAGGCGCTGGTGGGCAGCAGCCGCGTTCGGCAGGCCGAAAGGCATGCGAACATAGTTGTGAGGTGGTCCCTCGCAACGCCCCACGCGTGAAGGCCAGAGGCGCTCCTGAGACGCGGCTCGGTTGAGCCCTGGTACGTCGATGCAGACACGCAACCCACCATCCTCGCTGGGATGTGGGGCTACGGCGGGTAGGCGGCGGCTGCCGTGCATGACCCTTGACTCCTGTAGCTCCTAAATGTTCCTCGCGATGAACTCCTAAGGGTTTGGCCCTCCTTGCCTCATACCTTCCTGAGGGAAATGTGCCTTGAAGCACGCCTCCAAGTGGTGCCCGAGCGCCTCCCTCGTGACCTTGGCCAGGTCAGTGGCCCTCCAGGAGAGAGCCCCCGAGCCCTGCCCGAGGAGGGCGCCGGGCGCGCCTTCCTATGCGACAAAGGGTGGCGCCCCTTGAACGAGTGCGGATCCTGATGCAACGCCTCCGGAGGTGCCTGCCTCGCGAGTGTTTGGGCCAGGTGAAGCCTTCTTCTTCTTGGGGATTGCCTCTGGGAGCCTCCCGCTCCTGTGATCTGGGTCTTCGATTGCTGCGGCCTGGAAGGCACGCTCAAGAGAACACACTGCATCCCTTTCCTCACAAGGCACTGTGATGATTCCCCCGCTTCCTGGCATCTTGAGGACATTGTAGCCATGATGAGTTACTGCCATGAACTTGGCCAGAGCTGGGTACCCGAGGATGGCATTGTATGGCAGGCGAATGTGAGCAACGTCGAAGTCAATGAGCTCGGTGCTGTAGTTGTTGTGCTGCCCAAAGGTGACAGGAAGGCGAACTTGCCCTATCGGAACAGTGGAACCATCAGTGACTCCTGAAAAAGGCTTGGTTGGCTGAAGCTGATCGTATGGCACTTGGAGATTGTTGAATGTCTCAATGGACAGGACGTTGAGTCCAGCTCCGCCATCGACGAGGGTCCTGGTGACTTGCACGTTGCTGATGACTAGGGAATAAAGCATCGGGAGGACTCCGGTCGTTGCTGCGCACTTGAGCTGATCTGCTGAGCTGAACGTGATAGCGCATGCTGACCACCTGAGAGGGCGCGTGGCCTCAAGCTTGGGGAGGACTGCATTCACCTCGCGAACAAACTGCTTGAAGATGCGTTGAGAGGCTGGGGCCTGAGCGCCGCCCAGGATGCAAGCGATTGCGCGAGGCTCCTAGAAGCCCCCAGCCCCCTCGTCCTGGTGATGGTCTTCATTCCTCTATGGCGGTAGTGGCAGAGGAGGGAGGCCTGCATTGCCTTGAGGGCGGTCCTCACGAGGTTGATCCCTCCAACCTCCCTCGCGAGGCTGGTCCTGCCAGCGGTCCTCGCGAGGTCGGTCACGCCACCCTTGGCGAGGACCACGGTCTTCCCATCGTCCACCTCTTCCTCCTCCTCGGCCATAGCCCCGGTCATTGCGGTTGGGACATCGGCATATATAACCATCTCGCACGGCCCTGAGCTCTTGACATTCATTGGTGTTGTGGGTGTGGAGGTCATGGTACACGCAGTACCGGCTGCCCTTGGATGACTCAGGCTGATCCCTGCCTCGCTTGGTGTCTGGCTCCGCTGCGAGCACGGTTGCCCCCTTGCGCTTCATGTCCTTGACCTTGGGCTTCTTCTCTTCTGGGTCGGCATGGATTGCTAGCTCCTCGAGAAGGGAGAGGCGCCCTTCCTCAGCCCTGGAACACTTGGTCGCCAAGTTGAATTGCTCCAGCGATGTGCACAGGTCTTCATGGATTGCTAGCTCCTCTTTCATCTTGATGTCACGCACGCCATCGGAGAAGGCTGAGATGATGGCCTCCTCAGTCACCTTGGGGATTTTGAGGCGGGCGTTGTTGAAGCACTGGATGTACTTCTGCAGGGTCTCTCCTGGCTGTCGCTTGATGCAGCGCAGGTCACTCATGGCCGGGGGGCGGTCACGTGTGCCTTGGAAGTTGGCGATGAAGCGGGTGCGCATCCCGTCCCAGGAGGAGATCGTGCCAGGAGCCAAGTTCAGGAGCCAGGTGCGGGCATCGTCCTCGAGCGCCATGGGAAACCAGTTCGCCATGACCTTTTTGTCCCTGTTGGCGGCTTCGATGCCCAGCTCGTAGAGCTAGAGGAACTCCGCGGGGTCTGCAGTGCCGTCGTAGCGAGGAGGCAGGTCCGGCTTGAACTTGCCAGGCCATGTGACGCTACGCAGCTCGGAGGTGAAGGCGCGGTAGCCTGCAGTGGCCATCGGAGCTCTCTGCTGATGCGGGGCTTGCTCCTGGGGATTCCCGTGCACCGCTGCCTGGAGCAGCACGGGGTCTTGACGTGGCAGTGCAGGGATGCGGTCATGGCACTCCGGTGCTGGGAGCATGCGAGCAACTTCTTAGGGACGAGGCATTTCCTGGCAGCTCCTTTCTTGTCGCGCAGGCGCCGGATGCGGTGGGTCTCGTCCTGGGGCTGCGCGCCTTGGAGCCAGGGCGCCTTCTTGGTGAGGAGGTGGTGGAGGCACCTCCTGCTCCTCGCCTCCTGCGCAGGATGGAGGGCGAGGCAGCGAGAGGGACGACATGGGAGAGCCCCCTGCGGCGCTGACGAGCTCGGTGATGCATGCGAGCCAGTCCTTGTAGAGGTTATCGACGGGACGGTAGTGCAGGAGCTCACGCGCTAGGAGCAGCGCGGCGTGCACGTCCGTGGGGCCGCGATGAGTGTGGGACGACAAACTGGCTGGAGTCAGCGACGGGGTGGCGGTGCGGCTGTCGCGCCGCACCGAAGGATGCAGGGACGAGACCTGCTGCTCGTTCCCCACCGGGCCGGTGGCGGCGTTGGCGGCATGTGACGGGGAATGATGGGGGCGACCGCCGACGGGTGCCGTCTAGGCGACGTGGGTGGCGAGAGCAGCCCGACGCTCGGCGCGAGCTTGACGAGCGTCAGCCATGGACACGGCGGGAGATCTCACGCGACCAGCGGAAGAGAGATTCCGGCGCCCCCCCTACCTGGCCCGCCAAATGTCGGATTTCGGGTTCCGGCAGACCCTTGAGGTTCGAACACTGGGTGCGCATGAAGATCTTTCCCCTACCAGCTCACGCGTCGAAGTCTCGCAAGGATCTAGGCCAGAAAGAAGAACACACAAGGGACACGAGATTTATACTGGTTCAGGCCACCATTGTGGTGTAATACCCTACTCCAGTGTGTGGTGTGGTGGATTGCCTTAGGGGCTGATGATGAACAGTACAAAGGGAGAACAGCCTCGTGAGGGGCTGTTCTTGAGCTGGTGCGATGAACTGCTAGGGTGAGTTCAGTCGCTTCTCTCTCTCTCCCTGGTCGATTTCCATATGCCTCTACCCTGTGGGTGGCTAGTCCTATTTATAGATGGAGGCCCTGGGCCTCTTCCCAAATAATGAGCGGGAAGGGCGCCAACACTTGGCCATTTTGAAGGGGAACATCTAGTATACTTATCCTGACTAAAGTTGGTCTTCGGCTGCCAAAGGCTCTGACGATGACGCTGTCCTGGGCTCCACGATGACCTCCATCCTGCCGTTCTGCTGGTCTTGGTCTTGTTGCACCGAAACGGTAACCTTTGCCTGATGCCTTGGTCTGTGCTTGCCCCCTTTGCACTGAAAGGGAAACAAGGACACTGCGCAGGCCGGCGCCCGCCTGGCGCCCGCCTGGTCTCGATCGTCATGGCTTGCGTCACGGGCTCCTTGGGAGGTACCCTGCCTTGATTTCTCCGCCTCCTCGCGAGCCTGCCTGAGGAGGCTGCTCCTGAGGAAGCTTCCTTTCGTCCGCCCCGCGAGGCTTGGCCCCTCGCGAGGGTCTTGAGCTTGAGCTGATGAAGCTAGGCTATGCTGGGCCCCCACTTGAGCCACGCCGCAGGCCGCAGGCAGGCATGTCTAGGGACCCCCATTCCCAGAACGCCGACATCCGGACCCGTGATAGACTTCATATCGGGTGTAGTACACCGTTATGGTGTCCCTCATAGCGTCATCACCAACAACGGCTCCAATTTCAAGGCCGATGAGGTGAAAACTTGGTGCGGCAAGATGGGCATTAAGCTTGATTACGCCTCCGTCTATCACCCTCAAACAAACGGTCAAGTCAAACGAGCCAATGATCTTATTATGAGCGGCATTAAACCTAGACTAGTGCGATCCTTAAAAGAATCAGACACGCACTGGGTTGAGGAGCTCGACTCTGTACTCTGGGGGCTGTGGACCACGCCAAATTATATTACCGGGTACAAACACTTCTTCATGGTGTACAGCGCAGAGGCTGTGCTGCCCTGCGATATTACTCATGACTCACCTCGGGTGCGCATGTACGAAGAGAGAGAAGCCGAGCTCGATCGGCAGGATAGTTTAGATGCCCTGGAAGAGGAGCGCGATGTCGCAAAAGCCCGTTCCTCATTCTATCAACAATAGGCTCACAGGTATCAAAGAAGAGAAGTACGGGCCAAGACTTATAATATTGGCGAACTCGTTCTACGTCTACCGGAGAAGAAAAAGGACAAGCTCAAACCCAAGTGGGAGGGCCCCTTCATTATTGACAAAGTTCTCACTGGAGGAGTGTACCGACCGCGGTATGCATCCGATAATCGCCTCGAGCCGAACCCATGGAATGCAGCCAGACTCCGAAGATTCTACGCCTAGCGCCGAACTCCCCGTTTGTCTCCTTCCCTCTGCTGCCTTTGATTTTATTTTTAGCCCTCTTCTCGCCTTTCCTTTTTGAAAAGCTCTGAATGCTTTACTGTGGCTAGATTACACACTTGTAATGCACTAATTTTCAAATATGTGCGCTTATTATACATGGGGTTTCTTATATAGAAGCTTAATATAATTATCTTCCGGGCATCAAGCCCACCGCATATGCGTCCCTTTTCCATATGCACCTTTTCTTCGCCATTATATGCATCGATATGACTTAAGTTTTGGCCAAGCTGGGTTGCCTGGCTCCTGTGCTTATGCCCTATGTCCCCGTTAGTTTGGCTAGGGCATAAAGGGAGCACCTCTGTGATTGTTACTGCCGGGTACTCCGGACGTGTACCTCAGACTGGGTGATGCCGAAAGCTAGCGTTCTTAAGGGAATCGGTCGGTGGACTCACAATACAAACCCCCAGATGCTACATATCATGTGCTTTTTGATCACAGTCCGGACATGCACTTTAATGCATGCATACCCAGGGAAAGGAACCCTTAACGGAACTATTATCTCTGGAAGATGTTTCTTACTAACCATGTAATATAACATAGCTAGTTGGGTACTTGTCTGTTCAAGCAATTATGACCCCTACGCCTGGTTTCCACACGTACCCCGGTTTATATTACCGAGCGGGTATTCGGAAACAGTCCAGACTGTCGGGTCCAGAGGCCGAAGCGAAAAGGTCCGCCATGGCAAATGTTTTACAATCCGGCTAGGGACAAATATGTCAATTGAAGTACATAGTCATTTAGACTCAAATGCTTCTTCTTCTATGCCATCCAACAGGTTGTCTAGCCTACAATCCTATTGGGAATATTTTGCAGCTAAACCTACCTAGTCATATACCAGACTAACGGGAATTTCTTTCCCATCTGACCCTACAGTTCCGATCTGGGCCATATGATTCGGATCAAGCTTGGTATACCTTGTTTTTACCATGGCCCAAGCCTCTCTCGCCCCTTCTTGATAGGCAGATATCTTCCATAGTTGGAAATGCCGCCGCGCTCCCTTGAAAAGCTGAGCAAGCTCCCCCATACTTCCTGGTAGGGAGGCGGATGGCCACAAGGCCTTGGCGACACCCCGCATGACCTGCCGAACTTGCTCGTGCAGTTGCGAAAGCTCTTGTAGCAGATCGCCTGAGGATCCGGGCATCTCCTCTTCAGGACGACCCGTCAGCATGCCTACAGACATAACTCTGTTAGTTCCTATCTTTACTGAACTATGTAAATGTTTGTTTGAGAACATACTAAAAATGCCGCGCTGAAGCCTCTTATTTTCCTTCACGGAGTCAGCCAGCTGGGCTCGTAACATCTTTCAATTCTTCACCCAGCTAGGTATTAGCATCTTGGAGATTGTTATTCTTCTGTATGACCGTGTAAGTACACGCTCGCGAGTGGCTGTTGCCTTAGGGCCTCTTGCTCACCCTTTTGTGGGGTTCCCGGATTTTGTTCCGGATTATCTAAGGGTTTTGGTCATCAGATATTGTTACTTTACTGGTTTATCAACACAATATTGTTTTTTCTCAATTCGGGAACACATACCAGTTGATGCCTCTTCGGATCTTGACAGCTTAGCCATAGCGGCCGTTAGCTGGATTCGACACTCTTCCAGCTCTTGAGACAACAGGTTGTTTCTCTCCGAGAGAACCTACATGTACAATGATCCTTAAATCAATTGTACCAACTGCTTTAAGTCTCAGGGGCTACTGATATACATAATTATCAGATTTTTATATTTACCCGTATATCTTTCAAATACTGGTCCGTGGCTCTAGCAAGCCCGTCCTGAGCGGCTCGGATGTCCGCATCACCCGAGTTGAAGGCATTAAAAGCCTCATCTGAAAAACCAGGGTCACGTAGTGCGGCCCGCCGGCGCCGATGATTCATGGCGCTCTCCACCTTAGAATTTGTAATGGACATTCTGTCTGAATCCTCTGTATGAGGATAGTCTGGTGTCACTCCCGTATTGGCCTCTGTCCTCGAGACCGGGCTTGGAATCCGGCTAGTGGAGGCACGGTTGGCAGGACCCCCAGACATAGTTTGGCGGATGTTCTTTCTGCTAATACAAAAACGGTAGTGTCATACTTTAAGATGACGAACCACGGAGCATATTTAAAACCAGACCTCCTTGAGGACGGCTTCGCCATATCTTTGTTCACCTTTCTTTTTAAAGGCCTACCCGGTACGGGCGCCCCTTGTTGGCGAGTCGCCTCGGGTTCGTCTTGGCGCAAAGATCGTCTTCCCCTTAGAAGCGTAAGAATTGCGCGGTGGGTAAGACAGAAGGAATAAATCTTTTCCAGAAGATAAGTCTCTTGTTTACTTACATGTGATACAGGGAGGAGGCTGGGATAGTCAGCAATGATAGCCACCTCTCTGCCATCATAGCTCACCTGATGAAACACCCTTCCACGAGCTCCACGAATATATTCGGATCCTCTTCGAATCCGGGGTCAAGGGCCCGGTTACGGTCCTCTGGCTGTGGTGCCGGGCTATGGAACTCCCTGGTTATTTTTTACCATTCCTTTTATAGGTAGACGGAGTAAATATCTATGAAAACTAAGGCTCAGGGAATAAATAGTGTAGAGTAATGGATGGCAACTCACCCAGCTGGGAGGGTTGTACATGGAAAATCCATCCCGTGGCTTAATACGGACGAACTCCTCTCTTTCCCCCTTGTATAAATCGGACAGTATTTCCACCAGAGCGGTGGTGGAGTCCGGACCTTTTCGGCCACAGCGGGTGGCATCGTCTTCTCCATTGAAGTGCCAGATGGGATGCCCTTGGTATTGGAGTGGCTGAACCCCCCGCATTATGGATATTGCCATAACCTCGAATATTGATAATCCGGACTGAGCGAGTATTCTTATCTTGCTCATCAATTGAAGGACCTCCCTGTTGTCTTCCTCTCTGGGGCTCCGGGGACGCCAGTTAAGGTTTTTTTTCAGCGGAGCATTTGTAAACTCAGGAAGACCCATTCAGATTGGGCCGGGAAGGGAGATGTCCTCACTATAAAACCACTCGGAGGGCCACTCTTCGGGTGCCTTCTTTAGTGTGGCAGATAAGTATCTGGTCCCAGCGATGCACCATAGCTCGGCCCCGCCCACTTGGAATATTGATCCCCCTTGGTTACGGGGGACGAGGCAGAATAGCTTCTTCCATAGCTTGAAATGGGCTTTGTAGCCCAGAAATAGCTCACAAAGAGCGACGTAGCCTGCGATATGCAGGATGGAGGCAGGTGTGAAGTTGTGCAGTTGGAGGCCGTAAAACTCCAGAATCTCGTGGAGGAACGGATGGATTGGAAATCTGATGCCCCTCAGTAAGTAGGAGACAAGGCATACTCGCTCCCCCTGGATGGGTTCGGAAAGTTCTCCGCCTGCTCCCCGCCATCGAAGGAAGCCAATTTGGCTCGGACGGGGACTAGATATGCAGGAGGTAGGTACCCTTGGGTCTGCAGCTTCACTAATCGGCCGTGGGATACGGTACACTTGTCCCAATCGCCCGGTTTGGTGTTGCAAGAGCGGGAGGAAGAGCTGCAAGCGCCGGCCATGTTGGAGTGATTTTTTCGGGCACGCTTTGATGATTGCTCGCTTGGGGAAGATGGTGTGGATCAGATCTGAAGATCCCTGTCCCTTTAATAGACAGTTTATTTACATGGCTAGGGTGGCAAATGTAAAAATGCCCCGACTTCTCGCATTCGCTTGACACGTGGAGGCTGAGACCGTTGAGGTGCAGAAGCCGATGAGCGTAACATTAAATGGGGAACCAGACACTGCATTTTACAACAGGTACTTTGAAGAATTCGGAGAAGGAACCCGCGTTGAAATGCCAGAGACAATCTGCATGCCGGACTCATCGTCATTGAAGCTTGGTTCGGGGGCTACTGAGGGAGTCCTGGATTAAGTGGTCCTCGGACAGCCGGACTATATGCATGTGCCGGACTATTGGATTATGAAGATACAAGATAGAAGACTTCGTCTCGTGTCCGGATGGCACTACTAGGAAAAGGCATGCTAGTGGCGCACCAGTTTTGCCTTCTAATGGCGCACTACTGGTGCGCCACTAGCATCACGCCATTAGAATTAAATTCTAATGGCGCACCACTGGTGCGCCATTAGTATCTGGTGTTCTAATGGCGCACCACCTAGTGCGCCATTAGTATTGCCAACAGTGCGCCATTAGAATTCCTCCCAAGGGGCCATATGTACCCATGTGCTTTGGCATACTAATGGCGCACCGGTGGGTGATGCGCCATTAGTGTGATTATCTCAGTGCGCCATTAGTGTCTTGTGTGCTGCGCCACTAGTATGAATATTAGGGACTTTTTTTCTTTTATGATATTTTCACAGGTTAAAAAATATATTATTGGACAGAATTTAGACAACACCACACAACAACAGCAGATTCATCGAATACAATAGAAGATTAGTCTCCGAATACAAATCATCATATTAGTCTCTGAATTCAAAAGACCGAACAAATATAGAACACTACAAGTCTCGAGACCGTGAGTAGCGAGTTTGTCTTCACATTACAAGTCGATATCGACCATCTAAACTACCATCACATAGAAGAGAGTTGTGGTCATCACGATGAGCATCATCGTGATCAAACTGGTCTTCATCCGGTGCCTCCAATGCTCCCTCCTCTCTCCCGCTAGATAGCGGGCGTATCTAGATTCGGCCTCCGCCCTAGTGGTGTACCCTTTGTAACTGTTACCGCTGAAATGGTGAACCTGTCTCCGACACTCCTCCCAGTCGTCGTAGACTCCGGGAACCTTACCCTTGTACACGACATACAACGGCATCTCTATGCACAAGCCAAACAATAGACAATACATAAGCAATATGTAAGTATGCAACAAAAGGATTGGAAGAGAAAAGCAAGACATTAATAGCACGATTCATGGTCCTACTAATAAATAGCATCGATTACATCTAAGTTGAACGACTGTCCAAACCAAAGAGACATACGAATTCATTAAAGTTTAATTACAACATGAGCCAATCAATGTTTCAGAACTACACGTCACTACTTTCGACTCGACTCATCGGACAGGAGCGTGGATGAAGCCGCCGTCTGTCGCGATGGTCATGAAATCGCGGTCGTTGTCACCCTGCATTTGTAGCATTCCATCTATCTCATTGTTGGACGGTTGATATCTGAGGAAGAACTGCCCCGACATATGAAGGACATCTTGATGGATGATGTCCGCAAAGTCCGACTGGATGCGAAAGAATTCTTGTCTAAGGTCCGCCTCCTGGATTGCCGACAAGTTTCCGGCCCAATCTTTGAGATTATCTAGTAGCAGAAGTTGATGATGGTCCCTTACGATCGCCCGCATCTGATGGAGGGCGTAGTAGGCATCCTTCTGACCGCCAGGCGGCTGCTTGACGCAGCAGAACTTCGTATTGTGTGAGAACATGTGCTTTCCGTACTTACGAACAGTCCTGGTGAAGGTGCCTCCAGATTTGGCGTAGCCGGGGAGAACATCATCAAGAACTTTCTTGACATTTGTGTAGTCTATCTTGGAGTTACGGTTCGGGTCGAAATACGTGGCCATGGAATATTTCGGGCTTAAGAGGATGAGTGTGCAATGTGTGTCACTGCACAGAACATGGAATGTTAGAAAAAAAAAAGAACGATCGAAATCTAAGAAATCATATGTTACGGGGCGGTTAAGGGATGACTTACTCGGGAAAGTAAACCACAAGGAAGTTATCCTTATCTGGGTTTGCCAGAATGACGCCTTCGAGGTGTGAACTCGCAACTTGGCGTCCCCAATGCTGCTCAAGTGCTTGGCACGCATGTAGAAGGGGTCGACTATCACGATGTCCGGGGTCTTGTCTATAATGATCCGCGTCTCCATACTCAGCGAAAACATCCAAACGAAGGTGTAGTACAGCGGATGAAGGTTAAACATAGCAAAGATGTCATCAAACCGCAGGACAATCGTACCCCTGATGTCGCCATCCACAAAGCCCTTGCCCTCTGGCACCTTGGCCACGAAAACCGGGTATGCCACATCCTTCTCTCTGAGACGCCGCTTCTCCAAAGAAAGAACACTGTCGTGCAGACTCCGCATAGCACCGGTTGCAGCATTCAGCATATTTGGCGGTAGCATCGCCCTACCCGCCACATGCACCCTCCTCGATATATCCTTAGGTGAAGGTGGCCCGTCCTGAGCATGGATCAAACTTGGTGTCGGCTGGCTTGCACTGGCGCCCTTGTTAGTCTTTCGTTTCCGTCCCTTCTTCTTGATCTCCTGTAATGGGACCGAGTTCTGCTCACAGACCGCCTTCTTGAGCATGTTGGGGATGATAATATTTCGCACCTCAGCTATCTGAGGCTCGGTGAAGGCGGGAGCTGGAGGCGTCTCCTGAGAACTGAACGCCAGACGACGCCTATTGCAATTGGATTTCTCCGCCATACCAGCTAGATTGCAGTCGTCTTGGTTGGGTTCTTAAGAAAGAGTCCCACAGAACTCGTCAGCGTACCCATGTTCGGCAAAGTACTTATCGACTTTGGTAAATGTACTGTCGTTGTTGTCGTTGTCGTCGTCGTCCGGATCCTGTGCCATAGGGATGTCCGGATCCTGTGCCATAGGGATGTCCGACATAGGGATGTCCGGCAGGTCCGATAGCGTTGCGGCGTTCTTGCCATGGCTTGGTGCCGGCACGACTGGCGGTCTTGTCTGTGGGGTGGTGTCCCCCGCCCCCAAACGAATCTGGCTCTTCAGCCAAAGCAGCGGCCAGTTTACGCAGGCGCTGAGGGTCATCTCATCTTCTTCGTCGGCCCCAGTGGGTCAAACCGGAGGTAACAGCTCATCGCAGCCTGGCAGCACCCGAACCACTTCAACCCTATACACTGTGGTTGGCATCGGATTACCGTGGAACATGCGGTTGCCCGGTTGAATGATTCTGCCCTTGGCGACATCGATCAACTCGGCGCCCACGAAGTGCAAGGAACGTCGGCGGTGCCCTGCGAAAACATGTACAGGGCGTCAGGGATGCCCAGTCAAAGGCAAGGAGATGAAGTCATTGGCTGAGAGGCTTAGTTACCGTGATGTCGTCGAGCTCGGCTAATGTCGAGGTGCCGGCCGGCGTACACCCGGGTGCATAAAGCTCCAATGCCCGTGCCAGCGCCAGAGACACGAATAACGCCTCCGTCGGAGACACCAATGGCGCCGCTGCCGGAGACACCAATGGCGCCGCCTGCGTGCTGTGTGAGTTGCTGGCCGTGAAGCTGGGAACCGGGGGAGGCCCCTGTTGGCCGCCCGCAATCCACGTCGTCAGCCCATGAATCAACGTAGGCACCATGGCGTTGAGCTTCGTTCCCAGTTGTTGTTCCACTTGCTCTTGGACAAGCTCCAGAATCCACGCCACTTGTGCCTTGAGTGCTTCAACCTCGCGCGTCTGGTTTTCCGAGCTGGCCTTTTTCTCCTTCCGCACACCAGCGGTGTAGTATGACCCCCATTTTGTGGACAAGCCTTTGCCGGCCACACGACCAGCTGACGTCGGCTTAGTGAGCTTATCCTTGCTTTTCATTATGTTCAACGCCCTATTTAAAGGGGTGTCGAAAGGGGAGCTCTGAGACGACCCCACGCTACTGCTTTCAGTTTCCTGCGAAAGGAACATGAACCATTTAGAAATATTGGGATTAATTAGAGTGCAACCATATGGAGCTAATTACGCGGGGGTGTATTCCTTACCAGAACAAGCTCAAGCGCCCTGGTCTTCGGATCCGTGGTAAGCTCATTTGTTATCGGGTCCTCCTTGTACCGGGCCCGGACATAGTTCCTGGTCTCCTTGTTACCGCTGTATTTCTCGAAGCGGGGCGGTAGGCCTTGCTCGGCACGCTCCGCGTCCTCCTTGTCCCATATAGGCTCCGCCACTCTGTAACCGCCGGGACCGAGTTTGTGTTCCCCTAAGTTCAACTCCCGCATTTCTTTCCCCCACTGACTTGATCCGGAGGTTGCACTGGTCGAGCACTTGATCTTGAACTCCTTGTACTCATCTTCGCTCATCAAAGGATATTTCACCTTGATCTTCTCATAACTATCACCTTTATCAATCATTTTCTTCACCGCGCTTCTCCAAGTAGACAGGGACGTGCTCATCTTCGTGAGGGCGGCACTGTTCACTTTATTCCCTGAGAGGCGTGTGTTTTCAAATTCGGCGGGGAACTTGTATCGTTCGTGCAGCTTCGTGAAGAGGAGGTTGTGCAAATTCCCTCGGTCCTTATGCCTAAGGTTCTCGGTGTTGATCGAGACGGTGCTCCGGAGAATGCACCCGAGCTGAACCGAGTACCCCTTGACTATATGTTTGGGCTCCGTTGGATTCCCGTTTGAGTCCACTTGAGTGAATTCCTCCTTGACGGTGCGGAGCGCATTCGGATGCCGGTCCTTCCTTTGCTTCTTCGATTGGCTGCCATCTGTGTGTGCGCCGCCATCATCAGTGGTGGCATCCTCGGCGGCACCATTAGTGGTGTCATCCCCGACGCCACTAGGGGTTGTGTAATCAAGATCGGTGTCTTCCGCGGCGTCCTCATAGTGGTGAGGTTGTTCCTCCATCTCCTGGGACAACTCCCAGAATTGCTTGCCGCCCGAACCACCGGCCTCATCGTTGCGGGCCATGTTTCGCTCTAAATAGGAAAAAAGTTTGGGCAAAAAGTTGGTTATTGTCAAGGAACAAGATCATGGTCTCATCATTTAGGGTTTGTCGACACCGAGGCACCCTAAAAGCCTAAGCTTTCATCATTTAGGGTCGATGCCGAGGCACCCTAGGTTGGGCCTAATCACTTGGCACTAATCACTTGGATCTATTGCCACCTATGTTGGGTTTATCATCTAGGGTTTATTGATGCTAAGGAGAATTCTAAGTTGGGCCTAATCACTTGGCTCTATTGCCACCTATGGTTTAATGCAGCAAGAATAAAGGGGCAGTTGATCCTACTTAATTAAGTACTAAGATACCCCGGCCCATGCATTAGTCGCAAGTACCCCATATGTCCTATTTTTAGCAAAGTCATGCTAAAATTCACGGAAAATTTCAGCATGACCTTTGCTGAAATAGGACATATGGAGTACCCGAATTTGCCGGAACAGAAGTTAATCAACATTCCGGCAAACTCAAGGGCCTCTCGGGGTACCTGCAAATTCATCACGACACGATGGTCGGAGACAAAACCCAGCAAACTAGCACCACAATGTGCCTCTAATTTCTTATGGATGAAAAGGCCACAGACCATATGGTCCTCTGCTTTCATATGGACAAAAATCAGCTCAACTTATGTGAGCTTCCATTCCAGATCTAATAGGTCACCCAACAAAAAATCATCAATAGTTTTAGCTGGGAAAAAAAATCATGGATTGCTGTTAACTGAAAATTAGTGAAAGAAACTGTTGCTGATCATGGACAAAAATCATCAATAGTTGTACACTACACATGCTTAAACTCTGAGCAAGTGTACTGTTATGGTCAAAACTGAATGTTGATTGCTTGCATCATCTACTCTGAATGATATTAATTAGTCAAAGAAGAAAGCAAATAGATATTTTCTCTCACAACTCGGATTGCTCACTGTCTTGTTCTGCTACATATTAATATTTAAAATTAGTTGTTGCAAACAGAAATAATTCATGAGATCCTTTTTGTTCTTCTCTAATCCTTCAATTTCAGGTACTTCCCTATATCATGCATTAATTCAAGATTACTTAAAAAGATGCCTTGCAGTCAGAGAATCTGGGTACAAGAGAAAAAAGGGTATAAAGTATGGACTGTGACTATTGTTAAGTGTGGTACTACCGAACACATACATATCAAGATTCAAGAGCACATGCATACTGTTATAATAAACTTGTCTAATAAAAAGTGGATATAATATTATGAACTGCACAATGGCATAAAACAGAGCTAAGGCAATATAAGGGAAGAGTTATCTACTTTTTTTGAGAATTGTCTGCTTTTTATATCTGACAGAACCCAGTTCAGGTTACCACAAATTCATTCAAAAAAATGAGTCAACATGTACACTTATTTTCGATCGGAGGGAGTGGTACATTTTATTGCGAGCACACCTAAAGCCACAACAAGGCTGACATTTGGTTCCTAGCTTTATCATTACATACCAGCCAAACCGAACACAAAACTAACGGTATGTTTCACCTTGCAATCAGATCATGGAGTGAAAAATCACTGACCCAAACACCCAACTGTTTGATGAACACTAGCTAAAACATCCCATATAATCTTCTATAAATTTCTTAAGAGAAACATACCCAGGAGCTTGAAATTTACAAGCTTGCAGGCTGCTGTAGGGGGAAGGAGGGGAATGGGGGAGAGGCGAGGAATCACCTGTGGGATAACGACAGGCTGCCGTAGGAGGACACAGGTGTCGAGGAGGCAGCGAGCAGCGACGCGTCGAGGAGGCGGCGCATCGAGGAGGAGGAGGCGCGTCGAGGAGGTGGCGCATCCAGGAGGCGGCACATCGAGGAGGAGGCGGTGGAGGCGGGGCAGCTGAGGGTTCGGCCGGCTGGGCGCGCCGCGGCAGCCGGCCGGCAGCGGTGGCGGCGGCTAGGAACCCTAGCTGTCGCGCTCGGCAGGGAGGTTGACGCAGGCGGGGCCGCGGGGGGAGGGGGACGACAAGGGCGCGGGCGCGGGCAGAGGGGGACGGTGAGGGAGGTGGCGCTCGGCTCGAGGAGGGGGGACGGTGAGGGAGGACGGCGAGCACGTCGAGGGCGCAGGCGGGGGGAGGGGGACAATGAGGGGGGACGGCGAACACGGGGGGGGGGGGGCAGCGGGAGAGATTAGAGAGATTGGGGATTTAGTGTGGGGGGAAGCTTTCTAATGGCGCACCACCATCTCGTGTGCCATAAGTACGACTATTCTAATGGCGCACCAGCGCTCGGTGCACCATTAGAATTTTGTTTTAATCTAGCCCACTAGCCCTATCTACAACAGAACCCACCCACGAGCCCGACTGGTCAGCACGCAGCACACACACCAGGAGGTCCTGGGTTCGATTCCTAGGCTCCCCAATATTTTTTTATGCATTTTAAATGCTGTTTTTTATATTTATTTGTGTTTAAATATGTTCAAACTTGTTTAAATCATAACAGTAATATTTTTTTATAAAAACAGTAATAATTTTTTAAAAATATGTTCAAATTTCTTACTTGAAAATATCATCGGCGGCGGCGGTGGAGCGGGGGAGGGTGCGGGGATCGAGATCGAGATGGAGGGGGAATCGAGATCGAGATGGAGGGGGATCGAGATCAAGTGTCCTCATGAATTCAAAAAGTGCCCATGAAATTTAAAAATATTCATGATATCAAAAGTGCCCATGAAATACAATCGAGAAATGAAGACTACGATTTAAATACAATCGATCTTAGCTAGCTATCTGTTCACAATCTTCTTGCCCTTCTTTTTCGCAAATGGAGTTCTTCTGTGGAACGGACGTCCTTTAGGTAGGGTGGTCCTGCTTCTTCTTGTGGTGTGTGCTGCTACTTCATCGTCGTCGTCATGTTCGATCTTCGGGTCGCCGTACTTGTCGAAGTCTTGCTCATTGGCTACTCCATCCATTCCGATGATCTTCCTTTTGCCTCTCCTCACGACAACACGACTGGGCTTTGGCGGGTCGGTAATGAAGAAGCATTGGTCCACTTGGGAAGCCAGTACCCATGGCTCATTTTTCGCGGTGACGTTTGCGCCCGCGGTCTTGGATTTGGCTTCGGGTATAACCATGGTGGTGAAATATCGGTCTTCTTTTAGGACGCTCTTGGCCCATCTGACACGGAACATCGGCACCTTCTCTCCAGCGTAGCTCAGCTCCCAGATCTCCTCGATCCTTCCGTAGTATCTGTCCTTGTCCTTACCGGTGTAGGATTCCATCGTTACCCCGGAGTTCTGATAACCATCGCTCTTCATGTCCTTGTCCTCGGTGTAGAATGTGTAGCCGTTGATATCGTACGCCTCATAGGTCATCAGGTTGTGCTCGGCGCCCTGTGACAAGGCGAATATGAGTTGTTCTTCCGCGGAAGAATCTTCATGTAAAGGGTACGACAGAAGCTTCTGCTTGAACCAACGCGTGAAACATGAGTTGTGCTCTTTGAGTATATCTCCGTCCGTCCTCTGTTGGCCTCGGTCATTGTACGTCTTCTCAATAAAGGTTTTGTGCTCTACCACCCAAGGATCGACCACGTCTATGTGTTGTAGCGCGACTAGGTTTGCTCTTTCAAAGTCGGCGAGTCGACCCTCGAAGTCGACATGCATTTCGCGGCGACCCTCACGGTGACCCCATCCAGCGAGCCTGCGAGGTGCCTGTTGACGGGCAGACCAACGGGGTTCTCGATGCCTAGATAATTCGTGCAGTAGGAGATGCACTCTTCGGTCAGAAAGCCCCTGGCTATACTTCCCTCTGGACGTGACATGTTCCGAACGTATCCTTTGATGACACCATTCATCCTTTCGAACGGCATCATGCTGTGCAGGAACGTCGGCCCGAGTTGGATGATATCCTCCACGATATGGACCAGCAGATGCACCATAACATCGAAGAATGCGGACGGGAAGTACATCTCAAGCTCGCATAGTATCACCACGATCTCTTCCTGTAGCCCTCTGAGTTGCCTCACGCCAATCGACTTCCGAGAGATGACGTCGAAAAAGTTGCATAGGCCAAATAGCATTTCACGGACGTGCGCGTCCATGATCCCACGGATTGCAACTGGAAGTATCTGCGTCATCAGCACGTGACAGTCGTGAGACTTCATCCCGCTGAACTTCTGCTTCGCTGGGTCTAGGTATCTGCTTATCTTCCCCGCGTAACCGTAAGGAAGTTTTACTCCTAGGAGGCAGGTGAAAAACTGCTCGATCTCCTCCTGACTTAGAGTGAAGCACGCGGGAGGGTAGTCATTTCCGGTCTTCTTGGCCTTTTTGCCTTTGCGACGACTTTCTGTGTCCTGCTTCGCCTCATCATCATCATCATCATCATCATCATCATCATCATTAGCATGAAGCTCCTGCCTGATGCCCATTGATTTCAAGTCTGCCCTTGCTTTCGGCCCATCTTTGGTCCTCTCTGGCATGTTGAGCAGGGTACCAAGCAGACTCTCGCACACGTTCTTCGTGATATGCATGACATCAAGGCTGTGAGGCACACGGTGGATCTTCCAGTACGACAAGTCCCAGAAAACAGACCTCGTTTTCCATACCTTCAGCAGCGGCTCTGGCGCCTTTCGCTTCTTTCCCGGCTCTGGCGCCTTTTGCTTCTTTCCCGGCAGTGGGCAGTCTTTCCAATTTTTCAACAGCTCGTCTATTTCCTCGCCGCTCCTCGTACACGGGCGTTTTCGGGGTTCGGTTTCACCATCGAACAGATCCTTGCGTTTCCTCCACGGGTCATCGTCGCGAAGCCACCTTCGATGTCCCATGAACACGGTTTTCGAAGACCTGGGATCTCTATCTAGCTGGCGATACGTTGTGTCATCCATGCACCTTACGTATCCAGTAAATCCGTGGACTACCTCCCCCGCGAGATATCCGTAACCGAGATAGTCGTGCACCGTCGTGAGCATTGCGGCTCTCATAGGGAAATATTCTTTCTCTGCGGCGTCCCACATATTGGTTGGCGTTTTCCACAGCGTGTCTAGCTCCTCCTTCAGCAGCCCCAGATACAGATTGATGTCGTTCCCTGGTTGTTTCGGCCCTTCAATTAGCATACTCATGTGAATGTACTTCCTCTTCATGCACAACCAGGGGGAAGGTTGTACATCCACACAAACACAGGCCAGGTGCTATGTGTGCTTCTCTGGATGCCAAACGGATTGACTCCATCGGTGCTCGCGCCCAGCACGATGTTCCTTGGATCCTTCCCAAATTCTGGGTATTCGAAGTTCAACGCTTGCCACTGGCTCGCATCCTTAGGGTGACTCAGCATCTTTTCTTTTTTATTTATCTCCGGATCATTTCCGTCATCTTCCCGCTTCTTCTCCTCCCTATCCGCGTGCCAACGCAGGAGCTTTGCTACCTTAGGGTCCGCGAAATACCGCTGCAGACGAGGAGTGATCGGAAAGTACCACACCGATTTTCGAGGAGCTTTCTTTCTCTTCTTGTATCGAGTGACGCCGCACACCGGACATATGATAGACTCCGCGTGCTCGTCCCGATAAATGATGCAATTATTCATGCACACATGGTATTTCACGTGCGGTAAATCCAGAGGACACACGATTTTCTTCGCCTCCTTGAAACTGGTCGGGCACTTGTTCCCCTTGGGAAGACGTTTGTGCCAGAATGACATGTTCTTGTCGAAGCATGCGTCGGTCATTTTGTGTTTTACCTTCATCTCCAGAGCCATGAGCGTTACTTTCAGGCCGGTATCCTCGGGCCTGCATCCTTCATACAATGGAGTAACCGCGTCTATCTCCAGTTGATCCAGCTTGGCTTTCTCCCGGGCGGCAGCTCTTGCGTTATCCGTCTGCTTGAGAAGAAGCTCATGAATATGAGGGTCCTGCACCCAGCCTCCATCGTCGTCTGCTCCGGCATCTTCATCTTCATGATCATGCCCTTCGTCTTGATCTTCCCCATCATCATTTACGACATCTTCTACATGATGACTGTGTATAGCATCACCGTCGTGATCATGTCCTGGAGATTCTTCGTCTTCTCGCCCGCCCTCGCCGCGGTGGTACTTGTCTTGTTGCCCTTCCTCATTTCTTGCCCGGCCCCCATGGACGACTTCATAGTCATCTTCATCACCTTGCCACTGACAGCCATCCATGAAACCACGCAAGAGCAGGTGGTCCCGCACTTGCCCGGAATCCGGGTCCGCAATAAGGCTCTTCAGCTTGCATCTTCGACACGGACATCTTATCTCCGTCTCGTTCTTTTGAAGCATCTCGGCCTTCGCGGAGCTCAAAAACCTATTCACGATGCCTTCAGTCATCGTGCTGACCATGGTAGCCTGCGGGGTAGAGCAAAACGATATTTTAGAACCAAGAAAAAATTTGGCATGACCTTCCCTAAAAATAGGACCAAAAAGAATGCATAGTGCGAAACGGAAATGAATCAAAACATTCCGGCAAAATATTGGCAACTATCGCATTTCAAATACCGGTACCTTCAAACACAAACATATATGCAACACCACAAACACATGCAACACCACAAACATACATAGATCTAGCTAGGGCACAAAAAGTGCATGTGCACGTTGTTGGAGCGAGCTAGGGAGAAAAAAAGTAGATCTACATCATGAAGATAGCTTTCCCCTTACTTACCTATCAAAAAAGGTAATTTCACCACTTAATTTTCATGAATCTATGGTGGAAATGAGGTGAGGAGGAGGAGGCAGCCGAGACAAGCTTGGAGGAGGAGGTGGAGAGAATGAAGTGGGGAAAGTGAGTGGGTAGGTGGGCTGTCCAAAATATCTTGTTGGTCCCAGGTTACTAATGGCGCACCAGCACATAATGCGCCATTAGTAACCCTGGTTACTAATAGCACACCTACAGGTGGTGCACCATTAGTACTTTTTGCAGAAAAGTAAAAAAACATATGTATACTAATGGCGCACTGTAAAAAAGTGCGCCATTAGTAGTTTAAACTACTAATGGCGCACTGTGGTACGGTGCGCCATTAGTAGGTTTGCAAAAAAGTAAAAAAAAATATACTAATGACGCACTGTCTTGGCCGTGCGCCATTACTAGTTCTAACTAGTAATGGCGCACTTTGTCATCATGCGCCATTAGTTTGTATGGAAAAATGGGAAAAAAAATCAATAGTAGTGGCGCACCGTGAGACTGGTGCGCCATTAGTGTCTTCCACACTAATGGCGCACCTGCATCCAGTGCGCCATTAGTATATAGTAGTGGCACACTCTCTACCTGGTGCGCCATTAGAATCGGTCTTATCTATAGCCCTTTTCCTAGTAGTGTGGGAGTCTCCTTTGCGTGGAAGGCAAGCTTGGCAGATAGGATATGACGATTCCTTTCTCTGTAACCGACCCTGTGTAACCCTAGCCCCTTCCAGTGTCTATATAAACCGGAGGGTTTAGTCCGTAGGAACAACAATCATAACCATAGGCTAGCTTCTAGGGTTTAGCCTCTATGATCTCGTGGTAGATCAACTCTTGTAATACTCATATCATCAAGATCAATCAAGCAGGAAGTTGGATATTACCTCCATCGAGAGGGCCCAAACCTGGGTAAACATTGTGTCCCCCGCCTCCTGTTACCATTAGCCTTAGACGCACAATTCGGGACCCCCTACCCGAGATCCGCCGGTTTTGACACCGACAATGATGGCTTCGATTTTCCCCCTCCCGGAGGGAAATTTCTCTGGCTGAATCGCTCTGCCAGAGCTCTAGATTGCTCCTTCCCATGTTCCACCTCGAGACGGTGTCGCTTTGTCCCGAAAGCTCTCCCTATATTTTTCTAGGTCAAAAGCCTTCATATAGCACAAGATGGGCACTGGAGACCTGCCAGGGGGCCCACAAGTCCTGGGGGCGCGCCCCAAGGCTTATGGCCACCTAGTGGGTCCCCTCTGATAGTTTCTTCGCATAATAATTTTTATATATTCCAAAATAATTCTCCGTAAATTTTAGAACTTTTGGACTTGTGTAGAATAGGTATCTCAGATTTTCTCCTTTTCGGTCTAGAATTCCAGCAGCCGGCGTTCTCCCTCTTCATGTAAACCTTGTAAAATAAGAGAGAAAAGGCATAAGTATTGTACCATAATGTGAAATGACAGTCCATAATGCAATAAATATTGATATAAAACATGATGCAAAATGGACGTATCACACAACAGCAGAAAGTACTTCCTTGTATTAAGAACCAAGGTTTATCGAACCAGTAGGAGGCACCACACTAACAACGTTAGTAGTACCTGCACACAAACACAACAATTGCTTGCACCCAACAAAGGCAAGGGAGTTGTCACTCCCCTTGTTCTTGCGAGTTACAAGATTAAAAGAAGATAGTGATAGGCCAAGTAAACAAAAAGTAAAAGAGAAATAGAAAGCAATTGTAGAAAAATTTGTATTGATGGAAAGTAGACTCTAGGTCATAGGTTTGCTATTGGCTTCTCTCTCGAAAGCATATCAAATGTGTGGTAGACAAAATACTGTTGGGCAATTGATAGAGTTGCACATAGCTATAATTGTAATCATTCATGGCATAATATCACATAGGCATTACATCCGTGACAAGTAGACTGTTAATCTAACTGAATCTACTACTATTACTCCACCCCAAGAACGCTATCCAGCATGCATCACGAAGTATCAAATTCATGATAAACATAGTAACACAATAAGCATGATAACATAATATAGACATGAAAAGATCAATCAATATGACCAAACCCCATCATTTTATCCTTTGTGGAAGCAACACAATACGTGCTTTCGCCCCTCCTGTCATAGAACACGATCACCACAAAATTGAACCCACTACTATGCACCACTCCATCTGAAGACCTACTCATCTGATTGGCCAATGAATACATAGCTATAAAATTATAGAAGAGAGAAACTTTGAGAGAATCAGAATAGATCAATGAATAATTTTATTGTAAACCCACAATTCATAGGATCCCAACAAAGAGACCGCAAAATATTATTGGTCTTAGAGAAGGTCATTGGAACTACTCACATGTCATCATGGAGGCAACAAGGTTGATGAAGATGGCCTCCCAATGATTCCTCCTTCCGGTGGAGCACCAAAAAAGGACTCCAGATGGGATCGCTTCGGAACAGAGTCTTGCGGTGGCAATAAAGTTCTTTTAGGTTTGCTTCCGAGGGTTTTGAGAAATCACAAAATTTATAGGCCAAGAATTAGGGTAAAAGGGTGCTCATGGGCCCCACAAGGTTGCCTGCGTGCCTCCTTGGGGCTGCTCCCCCTGGGCTTGTGGGAGCCTCGTGGGTCTTCTGGTCTCTCCCTAAAGCTCTAGTGTTGCATATATTCGAAAATTTCCTCCTAAATTTTCATCGTGTTTGGACCTTCCTAGGTATGGATTTTTTTGCAAAACAAAAAACATGCAAAAATTAGGAACTGGAACTGGTCACTAAATTAATAGTATAGTCCAAAAATAATATAAAATGACGTATAAAGCATAAAAAAGTGATAACATAATAGCATTAAACAATCAAAAATTGTAGATACGTTTGAGACGTATTAGGGGGCATCTAGGGAGCTTAGTTGGGGGATTTTTGTGGGGTGGATGGAGTTAAGGGTGAAACTCCACATGGTTTTGATGGTAGTGTTGAATTGGGAAAGGAAGAATGATTTTAAGATAGAGGCCTTTTTCATGCGAAAAGAAATCCATGTGTTCATCACTAAGGACAATGATTTTGTTTTTCTTTTATCATTAAGAAGTAGATAGTTGAAAATATGGCACCAGCGGTTGCCTTAACTCTACCTTTTTTTCTGGAGAAGAACTTTTTGCCTAATGGCACATTGGAGGATTGAGATTATGACAGTAAAGTTTGTTTTCATGTGGATTTAGGGCACCGTATTATTTGGTAATAATCTAAAAGAGAAAAAACCAATTTGCATGGCTTTGGGCTTTCAGCACATTTTGGAAAAAGGGTCATGATTTTAGAAGAGCAAAATCGCAATTGACACTGTTGAACATATATGTCTCATTTTGGTGAAAGTTGACATTGTTTTTCCCCACATGCAAATAAAATAAGGTGGAACTCACCAATAAAGAGCCAATGAATAGAAGGATAATGATTAAGGTTTTTGAACTATTGGAGCAAAAACTTGTTTTAAATGTACTATCTGGTATAGCTAATATTAAAAAAGAACAAAACTAAGCCACCTAGGGCCTCCCATGATAATACCAACGTCAGCAACACACCAGATCGATTCAACAAATCACAGGGCGTCCTCCAACCTTGTGACCTACTTCAGTTGCCATAACCGGGCCACTTATTGCTACCCCCGTAGGAGTTGTTGGATTTCACTGAAGAGGAAGAGTGATGTGGCATAACAAACGAAAAATATTTCTCTTAGTTAAGAACCAAGGTTATCAAACCAGTAGGAGGCAACACACGTACACCATTAGTAGCACATGCGCACAAACCAAATAATTGCTTGCACCCAACAAAGGCAAAGGGGTCGTCACTCCCTTTGTTCTTGCTGGCCACAAAGTTAAAAACAAATAATATTAAAGATAGCAAAGGATAATAATAACTAGGGTAATGAGAAAATTGATAGAGATTGTAGGAACTAGTAAATATATGGAGAATGTATCCCGTGGCCATAGGTTTGCTGGTGGCATCTCTCTCGAAAGGAGAATAGCAAAGGGTAAACAAATTACTGTTGGGCAATTGACATGATTGCACATAGTTATGAAGATCATCCCAGGCATAATCACTACATAGGCTTTACATCTGTGAAAAATAGACCATTAAACTTGCAAACATCTACTGATATTACTCCACCCCAAGATCGCTATCGAGTATGCATTTCAAAGTATTATTAAGTTCATACAAAAGGAGTAACACATTAAGCAAGATGCCATAATGTAGATAGAATAAGACCAAGTAATATCTTCAAACCCCGTCATTTTATCCTTAATTAGTTGCAACAATGCAAATACACACCCTTATCCTTTCTGTTAATAGACAAGATCACCACAAAAATGAACCTACTACAAAGCACCTCTTCCACTCAAGATAAATCAATCAACTTGGTCAAAGTAGACCGATGGATCAGAAAGAAATACAAAGATATAAAATTACACAATAATGAAGGCTCAAGAACAAAAAATAGATCAATTAATAATCTGATTATAAACCCACAATTCTTTGGATCCCAACAAACACATCGTAAAAGATTATATCGGATTGATCTCAGAGGAGATCATTATATTGAATAGAGAGAGAGTGAGAGAGAGAGAGGGAGAGGGAGAGAGCGAGAGAGAGAGAGAGAGAGAGAGAGAGAGAGAGCTACTTCTATGGACTCGTAGGTCCTATAGAAACTACTCGCACATCATCATGGAGGCATCATGGTGGATGTAGATAGCATCCCAATGGTTTTCCCACTCTAGCGGAGTACCGAAAAAAGTCCTCCAGATGAGATCGCGAAAGAATAGAGGCTTGCAACCATGGAAGAATTGTTTCAGGTCTCTCTTCAGGGGTTTTGGAATATTAGGGAATTTATAGGCCAGAGATTAGGTCAAACGGAGGCACAGGGGTCACAAGCTCACCTCACTCGCCTACCCCTGGGCACGCCGCCAGGGTTGTGGCCCCCAGATATATCGTCTGGTCTCTTCCTGGAACTTTTAGGGTCTCTTATGTTCCATAAAAAATCACAAAGTTTAATCATGTTTGGACTGCAGTAGGTATGGTTTTTCTGCAAAACAAAAAACATGCAAAAAATAGAAATTTGTACTGGGCACTAAGTTAATAGGTTAAGCATACAAAAGTGATAACATAATAACATGAAACAATCAAAAATTATAGATACGTTGGATATGTATTGCTACTCCAAATCCCATGTTAGAAACTATCTCTTCATCGGCCCATCAGTGGCCAAAGTCCTACGCATGCCGACTGAAGGGACTCTCCCATCCCTTTTCTTCATGTGCGTCAGCCCAATCTATTCCGTATGTCTTCCATATCTCCTAGTCTCCCAATACCTACAACGTGGCCGATGCACTGGTTCGTCTCACCGTCACATGCCATCCACTTCACTGCCCCGTCCTTCCATCCATGTTGCACGCCTTTCCTTTCGCTTTCGCGTGCCTCCTCTACAGGCTTGATGGCTAAGGTGCGTTCCTATGCCCACAGTGTACCTATTCAATTCCCGTGTCTCTCAAATTGACTAGATGATGTGTTCTTCCATGTCCGCTACAATGACTGCAAGCTCCATCAGTGTCATTCCCCGTAGGCATGTGTAGGCCTCAATGGTCATTCATAACTAGAAACTCGACCCTAGCTTCTCAAAACATACGATGCAAGACATGGTGTGGACGATGCAACATCTCCACTACCACTGCCTCTGGCTTGAATCCCCTTCTTAGCAATGCCTTTTGATGCCAATATACTATGGTTCTATTCTTGCCCCCCATGCCCTTGCACCTAGCTCACCTGCTTTGGGAGGAAGTGAATGCCTAGGCTGCTCTACTTTTTTACTTTGCTAATCATTAATTATGCTTGGTGATGTGGTATAGTTAGTTATTTGGTAAGAGGGCTGCAATAGACTGAGATCACTAGATTATCATTAGGCATTGGAATATATATAACTGATTTTCTCTTCAATCACACATGGACACTGGAAATTTGCATTAGGCGTGTTAGATTTTTATAACTTCTACGGTGGCTACCATGCTTAATAACATCTTCAGTGCCTAGCGTCCTTTTACAGTTGAATTATATGCAAGAGTAGAAGACGGTAGCCTCTAGGGATATAATATTGTAATATTTAACTCAGAACATTTTTTTGCATTTTCTCATGAATGTGATGGAGAGAAATGTAAAAAGTGAAGCAATTATGCTAATGTATTAGTTCTGACTTATAAATATGTCCCACCGCATGTATCATTGCATTATAATTCAAATTGTTTAATTTTTCCACTATCACAATTTTCTCAAATTGTTCTCTAGATCTTTCCATATGATGAACATGCGCGAAAACATGCATCTTCATCTCTAGTATTAGTGATAGTGAAGGGGGTAGGGTAGCCAAGGCAGCTAACAAGGGGAACTGGTGCTTGACGTGAGATGATGGAGATGCGATTGGATTCAAATGAATAAACAAGTCCTTCGGTCGAGTTGGCGACAGAGAGGTGACAGATTCGGACAAACATTGCAATTTTGCAGAAACAAAACCCTATAACTCGGGTTCTACCTCCTTTCATAACTAGAATCAAACTACCAAAAACCCTTCAGATCATACAAGCATTGATTTGAGTTGCGTGCATTAATTCATTAATAGTCAAAAATGACGAGATGATGGAGAATTTATTCATACCGGAACATAAGGCTAACATATCAGCATTTTAAGAGTCATAGCACCGGAAATCCATAGCTGGACACGAGCTAAGATGATCCATGGTGAATACTCCTCCATCCCATAATATAAGAACATTTTTGTTTTATATAGAAAAATGTTCTTATATTATGGACGGAGGGATTAGTAAAGTTTGAAAAAATACCACGTTTTGAAAGAAAACTGAAATTTTTGCACATCTTATGATGAGGAAGTGTTCTATGTGCGTGCAAACTTTGATGACAATATGACATTGGGCTTGGGGGTGGAGGCTTGGGGCAGAAAAAACAAAAACAATGATCCAAAATCAAAAAAATATAAGCCTTTATGAAACTCTGTTTTTTGGAGCTCCTTCGATGCCATATCGCCACAAAAAATTACTAGCTCTTAGCTTTATTTGGAATTCATTGTTCATGTGCGGGAGTGCTACTTGTGAGCTGCGTTGGGATTTCCTCGAAGAGGGGGGGATTATGTAGTACAGTAGAGATAAGTATTTCCCTCAGCTATGAAACCAAGGTTATCAATCCAGTAGGAGAACCAAGCAACACTATGTAAACATCACCTGCACACAAATAACAAATACATGCAACTGATACCTCTCAAATGTATCGACTTTTTCTCACGCTTTTCCTCTTGTTTTGGACTCTAATTTGCATGATTTGAATGAAACTAACCCTGGACTGATGTTGTTTTCAGCAGTACTACCATGGTGTTGTTTTTGTGCAGAAATAATAGTTCTCGGAATGGAACGAAACTTTGCGAGGAATTTATATGGAATAAAAGAGGATTTTTGGAGCCAAGACCCACCAGAGAGGGCCCCCTGGGTGGCACAACCCACCAGGGCGCGCCCCCCTCTCCTAGCGCGCCCATGTGGGTTGTACCCACCTGGTGGCCCCGCTGATGACCCCCCTGATACTATAAAATCACATTATTCCAGAAAAAATAGGGAGAAAGAATTATCACGATCCACGAGATAGAGCCGCCGCCAAGCCCTGTTCTTCCTCGGGAGGGCAGATTTGGAGTTCGTTTGGGGCTCCGGAGAGGGGGATCTTCGTTCTTCGTCATCACCAACCCATCTCCATCACCAATTCCATGATGCTCCCCACCGGGAATGAGTAATTCCTTTGTAGGCTCGCTGGTCGGTGAGGAGTTGGATGAGATTCATCATGTAATAGAGTTAGTTTTGCTAGGGCCCGATCCCTAGTATCCACTATGTTGTTAGATTGATGTTGCTATGACTTTGCTATGCTTAATGCTTGTCACTTTGGGCCCGGGTGCCATGAACTCAGATCTGAACCGTTTATGAATTCATCATTATATCCATGTTTTAGATCCGATCTTGCAAGTTATAGTCACGTACTACGGTTATGATCTGACAACCCCGGAGTGACAACAACCGGGCCCACTCTCGGTGATGACCGTAGTTTGAGGAGTTCATGTATTCACTATGTGCTAATGCTTTGTTCCAATTTTCTATTAAAAGGAAGCCTTAATATCCCTTAGTTTCCAATATGGACCTCACTGCCACGGGAGGGTAGGACAAAAGATGTCATGCAAGTTCTTTTAATAAAGCAGGTATATGACTATTTACGGAATACATGCCTACATTATATTGATGAACTGGAGCTAGTGTTGTATCGCCCTAGGTTATAACTGTCACATGATGAATATCATCCAACAAGTCACCGATCCAATGCCTATGAATTTATATTGTATTGTTCTTTCTAAGTTACTATTGTTGCTACTACTATCGTTACTGCTACAATACCACTGCTATCACTGTTACCGTTACCGTTGCTACTGTCACTACTGTCAAAACTATCATACTATAGTGCTACTAATCACTTTGCTGCAGATAATTAATCTCTAGGTGTGGTTGAATTGACAACTCAGCTTCTAATAACTTCAAATATTCTTTGGCTCCCCTTGTGTCGAATCTATAAATTTGGGTTAAATACTTACCTTCGAAAACTGTTGCGACCCCCTATACTTGTGGGTTATCAAGACCTTTTTCTGGCGCCGTTGCCAGGGAGAATAGCTATATTTGTTGATTCACTTGGGATTATTATCAATTTATCACTAAGAAGAATCTGAAGGATCCAAAGACTAAGATATTTCCCTCAAAGACGAGGGGAGGTAAGGAGCCTCCATCCAGTTCTGCTTTAGATTCACCTTCTGTTATGAGTAAACTTGCAACACCACCACCACATGCTATTAATTCTGATATGTCGCAAGTTATTGATGATGCTTATGATGATGCTAGTACCATGCTTGATAGTGCTGATGTTCCACTTGGTAAATTTCTTGATGAACAAATTGCTAGAGTAATACAACATGATGTTGTTGAATCTGATAATGAGATTGAAACTGAAACTCCTGAAACACTTGCTAGAGGTAGCCCTCCTAGATATGAATTGCCTAAGGTACCGGAAGGCTATGTTATGAGTGAGGCAACTAGAGATATTCTTGCTTGTAAGGATAGAGATGATCTAGAGAAATTATTACAGAAGTATAGAGAAAAATCTCTGAATGCTAGAATGAAATGTGATCCTAAGTTTGCTACTTCACCTATTGCTATTGCTGATAAGGATTATGAATTCTCTATCAACCCAGAGATAATCACTTTGGTTGAATTTGATCCTTTCTATGGTTATGAAACTGAAACTGTTGTGGCACATCTTACTAAGCTGAATGATATAGCCACCCTTTTTACTCATGATGAGAAAACTCGATACTCCTTTATTCTCAAATTATTTCCTTTCTCATTAAAGGGTGATGCTAAAGCTTGGTACAATACTCTTGCTCCTGGTTGTGTGCGTAGTCCCCAGGATATGATTTACTACTTTTCTGAAAAATATTTTCCTGCTCATAAGAAACAAGCTGCCTTACAGGAAATATTTAACTTTGTTCAAACTAAAGAAGAGAGTCTCCCACAAGCTTGGGGGAGGCTTTGATAGTTACTTAATGCTTTGCCTGATCATCCTCTTAAGAAAAATGAAATACTTGATATCTTCTATAATGGACTAACCGATGCTTCTAGGGACTTCCTAGATAGTTGTGCTGGTTGTGTTTTCAGGGAACGAACCATTGCTCATGCTGAAGAATTATTAAATAACATATTGAAAAATTATGATGATTGGACTATTCCTGAACCACCGCCTAAACCCACTCTGAAGAAGAGGGGTATATTATATCTTAGTCCCGAAGATATGCAAGAGGCAAAGAGATCTATGAAGGAAAAAGGTATTAAGGCCGAGGATGTTAAAAATTTACCACCTATTGAGGAAATACATGGGCTTGAAGCACCACCACCACCCAAGGTGGTAGAGGTAAAATCTTTAATGAAATTCAATGATAGTGATGATCCTCATAATGAACATCCTAGTCAATGCCTTTATGAGTTTGATAATTAGATTAGAAAACAAGGCCACTTCAATGCAAATGTTATGAAACAATTGAAATATAATTATGATATGATTTCTCGCTTGAGTGACTTGTTATTTAGAATCTCTAATGATGTTAGAGGTGTTGGAAAACATGCTTCTATGGTTCAAACCCAGTTAGAACAAGTTGCTAAATCACAAAGAGAATTACTTGATGAAATGAATCATAATATACATGACTTTGTTGTTAGAGTTGCTACTAGAGGAGGTAAAATGACTCAGGAACCACTTTATCCTGAGGGACACCCAAAAAGAATTGAACAAGATTCACAAAGAGCTAATGCTAATGCACCTAGTGCTTCTAAAAAGAAAAAGAAAAAGAAAAATGATAGGACTTTGCATGCTTCTAGTGAACCTGAAATAGACAAACCTCCTGATAATGCAAATGAAACTTCTATCTCTGATGCTGAAACTCAATCTGGTAATGAACATCCACCTAGTGATAATGAAAAAGACAATGATGAGGTTCATGAAGACACTCAAACAAATAATGATAAGGAACCAGATAATGGTGTTGAGATAGAACCACCTGTTGATCTTGATAACCCACAACCTAAGAATAAAAGGTATGATAAAAGAGACTTTGTTGCTAGAAGACACGGTAAAGAAAGAGAACCATGGGTTCAAAAACCTATGACTTTTCCACCCAAGTCCACTAAAACGAAAGATGATGAAGAATTTGAATGCTTTGCTGAAATGCTGAGGCCAGTCTTTTGCGTATTCGCTTGACTGACATCTTGAAAATGCCTCCTTATGCAAAGTATATGAAAGACATCATCACAAATAAGAGAAAAATACCAGAAGCTAAATTCTCCACTATGATTGATAATTATACTTTCAAATATGGAGTACCTAAAAAACTTGGAGATCCGGGTATACCAACTATACCTTTCTCTATCAAAAAGAATTATGCGAAAACTGCTTTGTGTGATTTAGGAGCTGGTGTTAGTGTTATGCCTTTCTCTTTATATAAAAGACTTGACTTGAATAAACTCACACCTACTAAAATATCTTTGCAAATGGCTGACAAGTCAACTGCCATACCTATCAGTATCTGTGAGGATGTGCCCATTGTTGTAGCTAATGTTACTATTTTGACTGACTTTGTTATACTTGAGATGCCTGAGGACGAAAACATGTCGATTATCCTGGGTAGACCCTTCTTGAATACTACAGGGGTTGTTATTGATTGCAATAAAAGCAAGGTCACTTTTCATATTAATGGTAATGTGCATACGGTGCACTTTCCGAAGAAACAATTCCAAGTGAATGGTATTAATGTTATTAAAAAATCTCCGACAATCACTATTGGAAGTTTTCAAATACCTCTACTTACTGTCAAAAAGAAATATGAAATGCTTATTGTTGGGGAAATGCATATCCCCATTGAGGTAACTACTACACAACCTTCTTCTTGTAGACGTTGTTGGGCCTCCAAGTGCAGAGGTTTGTAGGACAGTAGCAAATTTCCCTCAAGTGGATGACCTAAGGTTTATCAATCCATGGGAGGCGTAGGATGAAGATGGTCTCTCTCAAACAACCCTGCAACCAAATAACAAAGAGTCTCTTGTGTCCCCAACACACCCAATACAATGGTAAATTGTATAGGTGCACTAGTTTGGCAAAGAGATGGTGATACAAGTGCAATATGGATAGTAGATATAGGTATTTGTAATCTGAAAATACAAAAACAGCAAGGTAACTAATGATAAAAGTGAGCACAAACTGTATTGCAATGGTAGGAAACAAGCCCTAGGGTTCATACTTTCGCTAGTGCAAGTTCACTCAATAATAATAACATAATTGGATCATATAACTATCCCTCAACATGCAACAAAGAGTCACTCCAAAGCCACTAATAGCGGAGAACAAACGAAGAGATTATGGTAGGGTACAAAACCACCTCAAAGTTATCCTTTCTGTTCTATCTATTCAAGAATCCATAGTAAAATAACATGAAGCTATTCTTTCCATTCAATCTATCATAGAGTTCATACTAGAATAACACCTTAAGACACAAATCAACCAAAACCCTAATGTCACCTAGATACTCCATTGTCACCTCAAGTATCCGTGGGCATGAGTATACGATATGCATCACACAATCTCAGATTCATCTATTCAACCAACACAAAGTACTTCAAAGAGTGCCCCAAAGTTTCTACCGGAGAGTCAAGATGAAAACGTGTGCCAACCCCTATGCATAGGTTCATGGGCGGAACCCGCAAGTTGATCACCAAAACATACATCAAGTGGATCACATGATATCCCATTGTCACCACAGATAGGCACAGCAAGACATACATCAAGTGTTCTCAAATCCTAAAAGACTCAATCCGACAAGATAACTTCAAAGGGAAAACTCAATTCATCACAAGAGAGTAGAGGGTAAGAAATAGCATAAGATCCAACTATAATAGGAAAGCTCGCGATACATCAAGATCGTGCCATAGAGAGAACACGAGAGAGAGAGAGAGAGAGAGATCAAACACATAGCTACTGGTACATACCCTCAGCCCCGAGGGTGAACTACTGCCTCCTCGTCACGGAGAGCGCCGTGATGATAAAGATGGCCACCGGTGAGGGACCCCCCCCCCCTCCGGTAGGGTGCCGAAACGGGCTCCCGAGAGGTTTTTCGTGGCTACAGAGGCTTGCAGCGGCGGAACTCCCGGTCTATCTTGTTCTTCGATGGTTTTAGGGTATATGGGAATATATAGGCCAAAGAAGTTAGTCGGGGGAGTCTCGAGGGGCCCACGAGACAGGAGGGCGCGCCCAGTAGGGGGGGCGCCTCCACCCTCGTGGCCACCTTGAAGCTTCCTTGACTTCAACTCCAAGTCTCTTGGATCACGTTCGTTCCAAAAATCACGCTCCCGAAGGTTTCATTCCGTTTGGACGCCGTTTGATATTCCTTTTCTTCGAAACACTGAAATAGGCGAAAACAACAATATGAGCTGGGCCTCCGGTTAATAGGTTAGTCCCAAAAATAATATAGAAGTGTATAATAAAGCCCATAAACATCCAAAACAGATAATAATATAGCATGAATGCTTAATAAATTATAGATACGTTGGAGACATATCAGCATCCCCAAGCTTAATTCCTGCTCGTCCTCGAGTAAGTAAATGATAAAAGAAAGAATTTATGACGTGTGAATGCTAGCAGGTGCACAAGTTTGATCAATGATAATTTCAATCACCTTTTCTAGCATCATTATATGTCATAACAGTAATTCATCTCATAAAACTTCTCAAGATCAAGTAACAAGCTATTCACATGTTAAAGCATAGACCATAAACTTTCTTGAAAACTAGCAAACTTCATTCTGAGTCATCAAACAATTACAATTCATCTTATTTTCAGGAAGGGTCTATGTCAGAGCTTTGATTTAGCAAACTCCACATACTCAACTATCATATAGTCTTCCATGATTGCTAACACTCACGCAATACTAATGGTTATGGAGTTTTAATCGGACACTGAGAAAGATAGGGGCTTATAATTTTGCCTCCCAACGTATTCTCCTTTGGGTGATGTCAACAATAATAGTTCATACTAACTTACATCCAATTGGACATATATATCAGGATCTTTCCAACACGAGGTGCTTGCCAAAGCATAAAATTAAAAAGGGAAATGTGAAGATCATCTTGACTCTTGCATAAAGTAAAAGACATAAAGTAAAAGATAGGCCCTTCGCAGAGGGAAGCAGAGGTTGGCATGCGCTTTTATGGTTGGATGCACAAAATCTTAATGCAAAAGAACGTCACTTTATATTGCCACTTGTATATGGACCTTTATTATGTAATCCGTCGCTTTTATTGCTTCCATAACAAGATCGTATAAAGCTTATTTTCTTCACACTAATAGATCATACATATTTAGAGAGCAATTTTTATTGCTTGCACCGATGACAACTTACTTGAAGGATCTTACTCAATCCATAGGTAGGTATGGTGGACTCTCATGGCAAAATTGGGTTTAAGGATATTTGGAAGCACAAGTAGTATCTCTACTTGGTGCTAGGAATTTTGGCTAGCATGAGGGGTGTCGGGGGGATGAACCCTGGGCAGGCAACGGAACCCGGATCCCTTTTCGAAAACAGCAGGGCCCGCATCGCCCCGCAAACCGGCACGCGCCTGGCCGGGTCGCTCGACCCGGCAGGGCCCGCGACCCGGCCAAACTCTCCGACCCGGCAAGGTACGTCGACCCGGCCTCAGCAACTGGCGCAAGACAACTCGACCCGGTGCAACCAAGGCTTCCCCAGCAAGCTAGCCCCACCCGTGGCGTCCACGGCAACCCAGCCACGGGTCAGCCCCCGTCCCATCCAGGCCATACGATGGGACGAGACCTCATCCACCGATGATCAAGACAATAGTGTTTCCACCCATGCCTGTGGTCAGCCGGAGCGTGGCAACAGTGCCCCACACCTACCTGCTGACCAAGGCTGGCATGGCAACAGTGCTCCCGCCCTTACTGCTGACGAAAACAAGCGGCTGCCTGACGGAGAGCACTGTACACAACTCGACTCGGCCACGCCCTGACGATCGACAAGACGGTGCACAGTTCCCCTAGGCATGCAGGGCCCGCACCTAGGGGAACCCGGCGAACCACAAGCCCTCAAGCGGGACCCAGCCCGGCATCCCGGACACCGACAATACGAACCCACCGACTCGGCATATTACCATTGTAACCCTGGGTGGGTTGGTCTATAAAACCCCCCAGGAAAGAGGGAAAAGGGATGGGATGTAAGGCAAAAAGCTACCTGTGAGAAACAGACAGAGCCAGCGAGCATAGGACTAGCCACCCAACAGCAACACCGGCGAGAAGGAGCAGCCCAAGCCTTGGCCAGCTTCCTTCCTCCTCCATAATGCTCCAGGAGCAACATTCTACTATCAATCATCCAACTACACTCAGCAGGACTAGGGGTATTATCTCTCCGGAGAGCCCCAAACCTGGGTATGTCCGGTGTCCCACGCCCGCTCATGCCAACCTCGCCTCTGGAGCCCACCAATGCCCTCGATCCTCCTCCTCTCTTTAGCCATCCCTTGGCATCTGCCATGCGCCCACCACGACAGTTGGTGCCCACCGTGGGGTAGCTCGAGGAGCTGGCCGGGAGCATGCTTCAGACGGGGCCCCTCTCCTACACCGACGAGTCCGTCGCATTAGCGGATGACGTCGTCGGCGCGCTTGCCGCCTCCTTCGCTGTGCTGCGCATCTCCGATGCGTTTGCGGCCGACGAGTACCCCAGCGAGGTGCTCAGCTACTCTGACTCTCCGCTCTCCCTCGGCGGTGGCATTGCCGCCGGGGCGATGGACGTCCATGTAGAGGTTTACGTCACCGGCGACGGCGCCTCCACCTCGTCGAGCAAGACGAGGAAGGCCGCAGAAGCCAGGGCCGCCGCGGAACAGACCGAGCCGTTCGATCCGCTGCGCGTCGCGATGCAGATCCTCTGCATCCCCATCGGCACCAACGTCGACGCCACCAACATCGCCGAGACCCGATCTCAGCTCGAAGAAAGGCGCCAGCAGATGTTGGACCTATCCAAGACGCTCGCCGCTACCAAGCGTCGCCTGGAGGCCGCTCAGTTGGAGCACGACGCCGCTCACGGACTCACGCCCGCCGCGGCCGAGCCAAGCCGGGTCACTGATATACGCACCCGGGGAGGAGCGATCGGCCGGGCCCTTGGCATCGTCCGAACCGTCTACAAGACCCCCGTGAAGAACATGCGCCCTGCGGAGGCAGCCACGGTCGGCCTCGACCAGCTCACGGGTGAGGAGCTGAAAGAGCGCATCGGGCGAATGTGCGAGCTCCTCCACGGCGCCAACACCCAGCAGGATCGCCTACACCAGCTCGCCAAGCCGGCGGGGTTCGGTTCCGCGTGCCTTGGCGGACCCGACGAACTTCTCCACATAGCTTCCTCGCCGCCCGGCGAGGCGCACTCCGGCCAAAACAAGACTCGACGCAACCCGACCGCCACAGCCGCCGACGACCTAGGCAACGAGCCCGCCCTGGAGACCCAGCGTGGACCTGGCCAGCCTGGCCGACGTCCAGCTCCAACCGACCCGGCCCCTCGGAGCCTGGCCGCCAGTCGACTCAGCCCGCACGCCATCGACGACGCTGACACGCGCCACCGCCTCGATCAGCTCGCTCGCTCGCTGGAGGTGGAGGAGAGCTGCGCTATCGGGCCGGCGTGCTTCGGCCCACGCATCCGGGAGGAGCCCTTCCCCAAGGGGTTCATGCTTCCCCGCGATACCCCCAAGTACAACGGGACCGTGAAGCCAGAAGACTGGCTCACCGACTACACCATGGCCATTGGCATCACGGGTCGATCCGCCGCGTCGATCCCAACCACGGACCCGGCCGACGAGGCTGCCTTCAAGCCCTCCAAGGAGACCAAGAAAGTGAAGCTCAACCCAGAAGACCCCGGCTGCAGCAAGTACGTTGTCGTAGGCACCCGCCTCGACAACAAATAGGAAGGCGAGCTCGTCGACTTCCTTCGTGAGAATCGGGATATCTTCGCATGGACCCCCAAGGACATGTCGGGTATCCCGAGGAAGTATGCCGAGCACAAACTTCACGTCCGTAAGGACGCCAAGCCTGTCCGTCAACTCCTACGACGATTTTCCGAAGGGAAGAGAAGAACCATTGGTGAAGAGGTCGCCAGGCTTTTGGCGGCCGACTTCATAATGGAAGTGTTTCATCCCGAGTGGCTGGCCAACCCAGTCCTCGTCCTGAAGAAGAACAAGACCTGGCGCAAGTGTATCGACTACACCAGCCTCAACAAGGCCTGTCCTAAGGATCCGTTCGCTCTCCGACGGATCGACCAAGTCATCGACTTGACCGCCGGGTGCGAGCTCCTGTCCTTCCTGGACGCTTACTCCGGCTACCACCAGATCAAGCTGGACCCGACCGATGCACTGAAGACGTCCTTCATCACGCCCTTTGGGGCGTACTGCTACATCACCATGTCGTTCGGCTTGAAGAACGCTGGCGCCACCTTCCAACGCTGCATGCAGAAATGCCTGCTGCCGCAACTCGACCGCAACATCCACGTGTACGTGGACGACATCATGGTGAAGACCAAGCAACAACTCATGCTCCTCGACAATTTGAAGGAAACATTCGCCAACCTCCGCGAATACAAGGTCAAGCTCAACCCGGAAAAATGCGTTTTAGGCGTCTTGGCCGGAAAGCTACTCGGCTTCCTCGTCTCAGAACACGGTATTGAGGCGAACCTAGAGAAGATCAAGGCCATCGAGCGCATGCACAAGCCGGCTAGGCTGTGCGACGTCCAGAAGTTCACCGGGTGGTTGGCCTCGGTCAGCCGGTTTCTAAGCCGGCTGGGCGAGAGGGCGCTCCCCCTATACCAGCTGATGAAGAAGACAAGTCCGTTCGAATGGAACGGCAAGGCAGACGACGCTTTCCAAGACCTCAAGCGCATGCTCTCCAGCGCACCAGTCCTGGCCGCACCAACCGACAAGGAGCCGTTGTTGCTCTACATAGCTGCAACCTTGTGGGCGGTCAGCACGGTGCTGGTGCTCGAGCGACCAGAGAAGGGCAAGATTCAAGCCGTCCAGCACCCAGTCTACTACCTGAGCAAGGTGCTCTCCATCTCCAAGCAGAACTACCTGCACTACTAGAAGATGTGTTACGGCGTGTACCTCACCACCAAGAAGCTGAAGCAGTACTTCCAAGAGCATGTCTTCACCGTCGTCAGCACGACATCTATCGAAGAAATCATCGGGTGCCGGGACGCCTCCGTCCGGGTCGCCAAGTGGGTGATCCAGCTAGCCGGCTACACCATCCTCTACGAGCCAAGCACCACGATCAAGTCTCAGGCCCTGGCCGACTTCCTCGTCGACTGGACCGAGACCTAGTACCTGCCGCCACCTACCGACTCGACGCATTGGCGCATGCACTTCGACGGGTCCAAGATGCGACTCGGCTTAGGGGCCGGCATCGTACTGTCGTCCCCGAAGGGCGACCGACTCTGCTACACGCTCCAGATCCACTTTGCCGCCTCCAATAATGTCGCCGAGTATGAAGCCCTTGTGCACGGCCTCCGGCTTGCCAAGGAACTCGGCATTCGGCGCATCCTGTGCTATGGCGACTCAAACCTGGTGGTGCAGCAGTGCTCCGGCGAGTGGGACACTTGCGACTCAAACATGGCAAGCTACTGCTTCCTCATCCAGAAGCTGTTCGGATCCTTCGAGGGCTGCGAGTTCCTCCATATCCCGCGCGCGGAGAACGAAGCAGCCAACACGCTCGCCAAGATCGCCTCGTCACGACAATCCATCCCGTCCGGCGTCTCCCTCGCGCACCTGCGCAAGCCGTCCGTCAAGCCATCACCGGACTCCGAGTCCATTCACATTCCAGACGATCCGGCCGCTCCTCAACTCGGCCCGGGGGCTGCCGAACCCGGCCTGGGCACTGCCGAACCCGGCCCGGGGACTGCCGAACCCGGCCCGGGGACTGCTGAACCCGGCCCGGGGGCTGCTCAGCTCAAACCGGCCACCATCAACCCGGACCCAACTGTCGCCAACTCCGACCCGGGGGCTGCTCAACCCGGCTCGGGGGCTGCCGACTCGGAACCCACCCTGGTGGTCGTCTTCGCCGTGGTAGCAGCTCCATCCCGGGCCCTCCCAATATCAGAATTTCTGGAGAACGGGGTTCTCCCCATGGACGAGGCTGAAGCTCGGCAAGTTCAGCGCAGGGCATCCGCCTACAGCATCATCAACAACGAGCTCGTCAAGCGCAGCTCTACCGGCGTGTTCCAGCGCTGCGTCGAACAGGATCGCAGCATCGACATCCTCCTCGACATTCACCAGGGCGAGTGCGGGCACCACGCCGCATCATTATCCCTGGTGGCCAAGGCATTCCGCCACGGTTTCTATTAGCCCACGGCCCTCGAAGACGCCGAGTCGCTCGTTCTCAAATGTGAAGGGTGCCAACGCTTCAGCAAATGCAGCCACCAGCCAGTGTCAGCACCGATCGCCTGGCCCTTCGCAGTCTGGGGACTCGACATGGTGGGACCCTTCAAAACCGCTCGAGGAAGCATGACGCACTTGCTGGTGGCAGTGGACAAGTTCACCAAATGGACCGAGGCAAGAGCAATCAAGAAACTGGACGGGCCAACAGTCGTCCGGTTCGTCAAGGACATAGCAGTGCGCTATGGCATGCCAAACATCATCATCACCGACAAGGGCACCAAATTCACCAAGGGCGTGCTCGAGAAATACTGCTCCGTCTCCGGCATCCGCCTCGACCTGGACTCCATTGCGCATCTGCAGTCCAACGGGCAGGTCGAGTGGGCCAACGGACTCATCCTGTCTGGCATCAAGCCGCGACTTGTCGAGCCACTCATCCGCTCACCCAGCAGCTGGCTCGACGAGTTGCCGGCCGTTCTTTGGAGTCTCTGTACCACACCGAATCAGTCGACCGGGTTCGCCCCGTTCTTCCTCGTCTACGGAGCCGAAGCCATCATCCCGACCGACGTCGAGTTTGACTCGCCGCGCGTCGCGATGTACACTGAAGCCGAAGCCAGAGAAGCTCGCGAAGACGGCGTCGACCTGCTCGAAGAAGCACATCTCTTTGCGCTCAGTCGCTCGGCCATCTACCAGCAAGGTCTGAGGCACTACCACAACAAGAAGATCAAGCCCCTCGCATTCCGCGAGGGCGACCTCGTCCTCCGCCTCGTCCAAGAGCAAGCAGGCCAGCACAAGTTGTCCCCTCCATGGGAGGGCCCATTCATCATGAGCAGGGCCTTGTGTGATCGCAACGCCTACTACCTCATCAATGCACACAAGTCAAAGAAGCACAAGAAGGACACCGCCGGTGAAGAAATGACACGGCCGTGGAACGCGGAACTCCTCCGCCCGTTTTACAGTTAGCCATGAAACTATGGGGTCCCCGAACGAGACTCAGGGGCTACCCTTTGCCGACCAATTTATTGTGTCCTTATTTTTTCTGCATCACTATACCACTGAACCCCGCCACCGGTCCGATTCGCTCGACCCGGGGGCTCGGAGGCTGGCCAGCTCGATAGCCACCCCGCCGCCTTACTTGGTGATTTCTGATAAAAGTCAGGATGTCGCGGTCCCTCACTTCGCCCTAAAAAGCCACAGATCCAGCTTTGGCTGTCGACTGGCAAGCACAACGGGCCAAAGCTCCTGTATGTTTCATACACTAAGTCAAAGGCCGCCGGGTCGATCAACCCGGCCCACCACTCACCAAATAGACAGTCGCACGACCGGCTGCTCGCCAACCGGCTTTGCCGGATTGCCGCCAGCCGGCCCAGTGGGTGTTTCGCTCGCGCTCAACGTTTTGAAAAACCCAACTCCTGCATGCTCCTCTCGAAGAACCGAACTCCTTGTGATGGACCAGAGCCTCAGCCATCTGACTCGCGGGGGGAGGTTTGAGAAGGGAGAAATGCAGGAAAGCGGTTCAAAAAAACAGAAGGCAAAAGCAAAAACACTCACGACATCTACACATAAATATTTAACAAGGCCCACGGCCCGAGTACATTACACCCTAAAACCCCCAGTGGGTGGGTGGACCTGCTACTTGAAAGATTCTGCATAAAGTGTCTCAGGCATCTCCAGCGTCGAGTCGCGATGTCGACGGCTCTCCCCTGGCGACCTCCGGGTCCAATGAGACACCGGTGTCCTCCTCGGCATCTATGCCGCCGTAGACGCCCGTCTCCTCCGAGCTCCCCCCCGGGTCATGAAGAAGCATGCCGTAGTCGTCGCCATCCATGACCCTACCATCTTCTGTCTGCTCCGGATGGAACTCGTCGTGCAAGGCAAACTCGGCGATGTAGCTGGCCCGGGAGGCGATCCGGTCGGCCTGCTCCTGCAGCAACTGCTCCGAGCCGGCCCGCTGGCCCATCAACGCGTCCAGCTGAAGATCCGGATGCCAAGACATTGCAAACCGGAGCGCCATCTCAGCACCGGCACGAGCGGCGGAGACGCGCCACTCGCCAAGACGGTCCAGACCCGCCTCCAACCAGCGTGCCGGGCACGTAAAGCTGCTCGGCACGGCGGCACCCGGCCAAAGGGCCGTCATCATCGCGGTACCTACCCGGGACAGCTGCTCCATCTGCGTCCCCAGGACCCGCAGGCGGGCCTCAGCAGCGGCGATGATCTCCGGGAAGGTCCAGGTTGTCCGCGGATCCGTCCCAGAACCAACAACGCCGGTCGGGTTGCGCTGATAGCGGACGGCTTCCTCTGCCAGCCGCTGCGTCTCCGGGAAGGCCCCTGCCGCAAGAAAGAAGCAAGTTAGAAGAACAACAACGAAGAAAAACTGGGTGCTGACCCGACAAGCTACAAGGAGCAGCACTTACTAGAAAACAACTCTTCCAGGTGTTGCGCCTCAAGCAACGTACCACGCCGCTCCCACTCCATGGCGCGGTCGCGCTCCTTGAGCGCCTTCTCCAAAGTGGCCGCCTTGGCAAGGGCTGCCTTCAGCTCGGCGTCCTTGTCTTCGGCCGCCTTCTCGGCTGCCTCGCGACGGCGGGCTTCGTCCTCACGGGACCCCTCGGCCGTGGTGACCTGCCCCCGCAGGCGCTCCACCTCGGCCTGGAGCCGGCCGTCGTCGTCGGCCAGCTGGCCGCGCTGCTGGTCCGCCTCCACCAGCGCCCGCTGCGCCTCCGCGACCTTGGCGGCTACCGCCTTAAGAAGCTCCACCTCGGCCTCAAGATGGCTCTTGTGACCCGCCAGCTGCTCATGCAACCGGTTGGCCTCGTCAAGAGACCACCGGGCCGCGGCCGCCTCCAAACTCGCATGTGCCGCCTCCACGCCAAGACGGCCGGAGTCTGCAACAAGCCGGTCGTAATGATGACCGGCCCGGAACAGCCGAGTCCGCCAGGACAGCACCTCGGCTGTGAAAAAGAAGGAATCAGCAGAAGAAAAAACAGCAAGACATAAGATTTGGCCCAATTGTTACACAATTGGCCCGAATCTCGGGGGCTACACCCAGTGGGTGCTGTCGGGGGTTGGGTGCGACATATGCCAAAGGATGGCTTATCATGGTGGGGGCGAGTAGAACGTCGCCGGTGCCTGGAAACGGGATGAGGCGAAGACATGCACGCCGGCGGATCTTACCCAGCTTCAGGGCTCTCCGAGGAGATAACACCCCTACTGCTGCTCTGCGGGGTCTCCGCATGGTCACTAAGGCAAAGTGAATACAAGGGTGCTCCTAGAGCTGTTTCTGGAGGTAGGAGAAGGCAAGGCCAGCTCTCTCCTTCCCGTGTGGTTTGTCTAATGCTAATGGATGCGAACCCTTTGCATGGGTGCCCTGGGGGGTTTATATAGGCCTACCCCCAGGGTTACAATGGTAAAACCGGCTGGGAGCGGGCCCAGCCGTCTGTCTCTCAGGCGCCGTCTTCTCCGCCGACTCCTGGGGCCCGCCGATTGGCCTGGTACGAGGGCGTCAGCCCGTGTCCGCCGCGGGTGGGTCTTGCCGGCTGCAGATTACTGTAGTCGTGCTTCTAATGACGCGGGCTTGGTCATGAGGTCGTGGCAACTGCGCCGCCGCCTGGCGGGCGATCACTGTTGCCATCCCCCCGTCGCGTCTGGTTAATGGCGTGTGGGGCCCGTGGGAGGGGCCAGCCGACTCCAAGGGGCCGACTCCCAACGGGTCCGACTCTTGGCGCTCTCGCCGTCTTCAGTACTCTCACTGACCTGTAGGCCCTGCCGTCTCCGGGTCGTACAGACAGGGGGTCGTGGGTAGAGGGCCCCGCCCTAGGGGCTGATGTCAGGGCCGACATGGCAACAGTGCCTCGCCGGGCGGAGATCTCTGTGGGCACGGTGCACTGTGGCCATGCCTGCCTTTAATTATCGGGGTGGTTGGAAGTCGCGGGCCGACTCCCCATAGTCGGCTTCTTTGGGGTCGCTTCTGAGACTCGGCTCGAATGAAAGTCGCCTCCGGGACTCGGATAAACTGGAAGTCGCCGCAGGTACTTGAGGGGCGCAGTCTGCCCCGATGTCTCGAAAGGTTCTGGGGCTCGGGTTAGCCTACCCGTGCCCATTACTCCGATAGTAGTCCCCGAAGCTGGTGAGGCTCCGAGGGTGATACGTCGTGCGCCTCAATAGTTTCATTCTTCAGGCAGGGGGATGCAGGCTTTGATGGACGTCTTCCTCCAGGCCGACTGGCTGGAGTCGGATTCACTAAGGGCCGTCATGCTCAAGCCGACTAGCTAGAGTCGGATTCACCGAGGGCCGTCTTGCCCCTAGAGGTATTTCGAACGTCGCAGCGGGAACCAGGCGGTGTGCCTGATACGCTTCCCGCAGTCGCCCGCAGCGGCCTCGTCGCGCGGCGCCACGTGGCAGGGGCAGTCTGCCTGCCCACGCGCGCGACGAGACAGGCCGTCAGGCAGGACCCGACACTACCGCGCCTCGGCACGCGAACGGATCCATTGCGGCCGTGCGGGCGGTTGGGTTCCCCACGTCGTTACTACGTGTAGTAGCTTCGTGGGTTTAATCGTGGGGGGCGTGGGGTCTCGCGCGCAGTTAATCCCACGCCGCCCCATCGGCTTCTTAGCCAACGGGCTTATAAATAGGCGGGGGGAGCGGGACGGCGAAGCGCACGCTCGTTCTTCCCTGCTTCCCCGGCTTCCTCCTGCCTCTTCTTCTTCCTGCCTTCGCCGCACCACACCTCACCGCACCGCAGTGATGAGCTCCTCCTCCGCCGCGGCTCCTGCCATTCGCTCCGGTGTGTGGGACGGCTCTACGATGGACAATGACGCCATCGAGCACCTCCACAGGATGCGCCGGCTCCCCGGCGCGAACCTGGTGCGAGCCCACGCCGCGCCGGAGGGGGAGATAAGGCCGGCGCCGGAGTAGGGTGAGCGGGTCATATTCCGCTTGCACCTCATGCGTGGCATGGGCCTACCGGCGAGCGGCTTCCTCCATTCTTTCTTGGAGTTCAACGGACTCTAGCCGCACCACCTCACCCCGAACACGGTGGTGCTGCTGGACGCCTTCGCCACCCTGTGCGAAGGTTTTCTTGGCGTTCTCCCCACCATCGAGCTGTGGGGAGAGTTCTTCCAATCGAAGCTCGGCACACACGTCACCGGCATACCGGCTCAGTGCGGCTCCTTCATCGCAATGCGAAGGTCGACCGCCGACAATCCATTCCCCTCCATCGCGCTTATCAAGTCAATGAAGATGTGGCAGCGGTCGTACTTCTACGTGAAGAACGTCGCCACGGAAGGCGACTGGGTCAACCTGCGGCACTATGAAGCCGGCGCGCCGGCTGGGAGGCTTCCCACCTGGTCCAATTGGGCCAAGACGCTGACTCCTGCCGGCGCCGCCGCCGTCACGCGACTCCGTGTGCTGACGCAGTCGGAAGGCCTGGTCGGAGCCGACTTGCTAGCCGCCTTGGTGGCGCGCCGAGTCCTCCCACTCCAAGGCCGACCTCATCTGATCTGTCAGATGAGCGATCACCGGGACCCGAGCCGGATGTGCACCAGGGAGATGCCCCACGCGGAGGTGGCGAACATGGTGAATGACATCGCGAACTGCGAGCTCACGGAAGACTGGCAGTTCGACAAGGAGCCGTACTCACGTGCCAACCCTCCGCCTGTGGTAAGTCAAATCTTTTGTCTTCGGTTTTTCTTTGTAGCCGAATCCGACTTCTGATCTTCTTGGTTCTTCGAGTCAGAACCCCCTCATCCAGCCTGCAGCCGGCGCCACGAGGCCGCCCCGCGAGTTCGCTCCGGATCGAGCAGAGAGCGACATCGACGACCCCGACTTGGGGGCAGCGGCGATGGAGGCCGACGCCGAAGGCGGAGGAGGAGGAGTGGAAGGCGGCTTCCGGCCCTCGGTGACCTTCGCCGAATGGCTAGAGGACGAGGCCGACGGCGAAGTTGTCCCGCGCCGCCAACCGAAAGCTGGCCATCCAGGCGCGAGTTCCTCCGCCGGCTTGGTCGGTCAAGTCGGCGCGAAGAAGCGCCGGGCCGCGCCGAGTTCGCTCGGCGGTCGGCCAAAAAAGTTCAAGGGGGCGCCCGCCGCAACCAAGCGGGAGGAGGCGATCGCAAAGGCCAACCGCTTCCGCAAGGAAGTGAAGAAGCCGCCGCTAGTCTCTGCGTAAGTGTTGACTGCCTTTGTCTTGTTTTCTTGACGGATTTTTTCCAAATCTTTTTCATTCTGTTTTTTGCTTCAGGGCCCCTCTTTCTCTTGAGAGGGTCGCCGTCCCCTCTGTCATGGGGTCGGCCGAGACGTCCACCAACACTCGGCGAGGCGACGGAGCGCAATGCGCGGGACAAGCGCGACGAGGAAGAGGCCGACCGTCTGGAGAAGGCGGAGGCCGAGAAAGCGGCGGCCTCCACCCAGAAGAAGCTGGAGGAGGCCGAAGCCGCCGCTGCAGCAAAACAGCGGGCGGAGGAGACCGCACGCCGCCAGTCGGCGTTGCTTGTCGTCCCGCTGAATTCCGCGCCGCCGCCCCCGGAGTTCACGGGGCAGACTGGAGAAGTCGGCGGGGAGCATTCCATCATGAAGAAGGACGGTGGCGAAGCCTCCGCATGGGCACGGCTACGCCGCCACCACCGCCTCCGCCGCATGGCGAGGAGCCGGCTGGCCCGCCAGTGCCGCCGACTGAGGATGAGGCGGTGGCAAGGCTACTCCTTCAAGTCACCTCGCCAGCGCGCCGCCGCCTCGAGAATGCGGTTTCGGCGCCACACCCCTTGGAAGCTGGCGCCGCCAGCTCGGCCATTCCAGATGCTGAGGCATCAAGTGCTGCGCCTACTGGATGGGTGCGAGGAGGCAGCGAAGGTCCGCTGAACCAGGCGCTCCTGGACGTGCAGGCGAAGCTGCGAGCTGAGGGCGAAGCCATCCAGAGCTGCACCAAGGCGCATCTGGCGTCGCGATCGTCTATCCGGGTATATTTTCTTTTTTGACTTTGTCTTTTCTCGCTCTTCTCTGTGGGGGCGCGCCAGCGCACCCACTGGGTGTAGTCCCCGAGTTTCGGGCCGACTGCTGCACAGGCGTTCCGGAAATCAATCTGGCGAGTTCCTCATTTTTGTCTTTGTCTGTTGTTTATCACAGGAGTATCACAACCTCCGCGTCACCGCCTTCAACCGCAACGTTGAGCAGCTGGGAAAGCGGACTGCCGACTTGTCGGAGAGCCGAAGTAAGTTCTTCTTTTTCGCGGGGGCGCGCTAGCGCACCCGCGGGCTGTAGTCCCCGAGATTCGGGCCGACTGCTGAGCAGTCGGGCCGGATCTTCCTGGCGACCTTCCTTGCTGACAAATTAACGTCTTCCTTTTTGTTCTTCAGAGGCCAATGTCGTTCTTCAGGAACGGTCGGGTGAAGTCAGCACGGCCCTACGCGCCAAGGAGGAGGAGTGCGGCAAGCTCGCCACAGAGCGCGACATGCTGGCCGCACAGTTGGCGGAGCAGAAGGAGCTGCTTAAGGTGGTCAGGACGAGGCGGAGAAGAAAGAGACCGCTCTCCTGGCCGAGTTCGAGATCGAGCGCTCCTCCTGGACTGACAAGGAGGCGATGCTGACTTCCGGCTTCCACGAGATCGAAGATATTGTCGATGGTGAGTTTTTTTGCTTTCTTACTTCGAACCGCCGACTGCAAGTCAAGCCGATTTCTGATTCTTTCTTTTGCTTCTTTCTTGTTTTGGCAGACTTCTTCCCCGGCCACTCGCAAGCGGTCAATCGTGCCATCGAGGCTGATCACGAGGCGCGGAGGGCAAATGGCGAGGAGATCGCCGCCAACGCCCCCCTGACCGTCGACGAGCAGCTCCTGAGCATCGAGACTCGCCTGCGGCCGGCCCACCAGCTGCTGCGCCGGCTTCAACGTGCCGGGGCCCAGGCGATCTCCGCCCTATGGCCAGGCATGCCGGCCCTGTGCACTCCCAGTCGGACTGCCGACTGGCTGGAGGTCGCAGCTGGCCATCTTGAGGCTTGGAAGAGTTCCTCGGCCCGGGCTGGAGCGCGTCGGGCCTTGGAATTCGTCAAGGCTTGGTATCCAGGGCTGGACCTGGACCGGTTGGCCGCGTTCCGGTCAGAGGCCCAGGCAGAACTGGCGGCTGTGGAAGGCACCCTCGTCGAGCGTGCGGTGGCGATCGCCGACTACACCGACACCAGCGTCTTCGTTCCTGAAACGGGCCGCGAACGGCAAAGAGGTGCCGCCGGAGTGGTTCGGGATGAACCCAGACTACTGTGACGCCCCCGATTCAATCGTACACTAATCATGCACGCAAACATGTACGATCAAGATCAGGGACTCACGGGAAGATATCACAACACAACTCTAAAACATAAATAAGTCATACAAGCATCATAATACAAGCCAGGGGCCTCGAGGGCTCGAATACAAGTGCTAGATCATAGACGAGTCAGCGGAAGCAACAATATCTTAGTACAGACATAAGTTAAACAAGTTTGCCTTAAGAAGGCTAGCACAAACTGGGATACAGATCGAAAGAGGCGCAGGCCTCCTGCCTGGGATCCTCCTAAACTACTCCTAGTCGTCGTCAGCAGCCTGCACGTAGTAGTAGGCACCTCCAGTGTAGTAGTCGTCATCGACGGTGGCGTCTGGCTCCTGGACTCCAGCATCTGGTTGCGACAACCAGAAAGAAAGGAAAGGGGGAAAAGGGGGAAGAAAGCAACCATGAGTACTCATCCAAAGTACTCGCAAGCAAGGAGCTACACTACATATGCATGGGTATATGTGTAAAGGGCCATATCAGTGGACTGAACTGCAGAATGCCAGAATAAGAGGGGGATAGCTAATCCTGTCGAAGACTACGCTTCTGGCAGCCTCCGTCTTGCAGCATGTAGAAGAGAGTAGATTGAAGTCCTCCAAGTAGCATCGCCAAGTAGCATCTCCAAGTAGCATCTCCAAGTAGCATCTCCAGTAGCATCGCATAGCATAATCCTACCCGGCGATCCTCCCCTCGTCGCCCTGTGGAAAAGCGATCACCGGGTTGTCCGTGGAACTTGGAAGGGTGTGTTTTATTAAGTATCCGGTTCTAGTTGTCATAAGGTCAAGGTACAACTCCGGGTCGTCCTTTTACCGAGGGACACGGCTACTCGAATAGATAAACTTCCCTGCAGGGGTGCACCACATAACCCAACACGCTTGATCCCATTTGGCCGGACACACTTTCCTGGGTCATGCCCGGCCTTGGAAGATCAACACGTCGCAGCCCCACCTAGGCACAACAGAGAGGTCAACACGCCGGTCTAAATCCTATGCGCGCAGGGGTCCGGGCCCATCGCCCATTGCACACCTGCACGTCGCGAGGGCGGCCGGAAGCAGACCTAGCCTCTCTTATACAAGAGTAGGCGTTCCAGTCCAATCCAGCGCGCGCCGCTCCATCGCTGACGTCAAGAAGGCTTCGGCTGATACCACGACGCCGGGATACCCATAACTACTCCCGCGTAGATGGTTAGTGCGTATAGACCAAATGGCCAGACTCAGATCAAATACCAAGATCTCGTTAAGCGTGTTATTATGAAGCAACCGCGGACGCCGACCAGGGCCAGGCCCACCTCTCGCCTAGGTGGTCTCAACCTGCCCTGTCGCTCCGCCACAAAGATCCACACAGAGGGCCGTCGGGACAAAGTTCCTTTCAGCCCCCAATCCGTGAATCACTCGCGGGTACTCTTCGAGCAGACCCGACTTTAGTCACCATCTGTAGTATGTATGTATGTATAGTATATACCCGTGATCACCTCCCGAGTGATCACGGCCCAATAGTATAGCAAGGCAGACTGACAAGAATGTAGGGCCAATGATGATAAACTAGCATCCTATACTAAGTATTTAGGATTGCAGGTAAGGTATCAACAGATGTAGCAACAATGTCAGGCTATGCATCAGAATAGGATTAACGGAAAGCAGTAACATGCTACACTACTCTAATGCAAGCAGTATAGAGGAGAATAGGCGATATCTGGTGATCAAGGGGGGGGGGGCTTGCCTGGTTGCTCTGGCAAGGAGGGGTCTTCAACTCCGTAGTCGAACTGGGCAGCAACATCGTCGGTCTCGTAGTCTACCGGAGAGAAGAGGGCGAAGAAACATTGAATACCATGCAAACAGATGCATATCGATGCATGACATGACAAGTAACGATGCTAGGTGTGCCCAATCGCGGTAGTAGGTGATACCGACGAAGGGGGAAAACATCCGGGAAAGTATTCGCGTTTTCGAACAAATGAACCGGAGGGGGAAAGTTGCGTGTTTGCTATGCTAGGGATGTGTGGCGGACGAACGGGTTGCGTATCCGGATTCGTCTCGTCGTTCTAAGCAACTTTCATGTACAAAGTTTTTCCATCTGAGCTACGGTTTATTTTATATTGATTTTAAAAGATTTAAATCATTTTTGCATTTATCTAATTATTTTAATTCGAAATTTGGATTCATGACATCAGCATGATGTCATGCTGACATCAGCAGTCAACAGGTGTTGACTGGGTCAATCTGATGGTGGGTCTCGCATGTCATACACTGTTTATTTAGCAGGTTAATTAAACAGAGTTAATTAGTTTACCTAATGATTAGGTTAATCTAGACAGAATTAATTAAGTTAATTAATTAATTAATTATTATTTTAATACTTATTTTTCTTAAATCTTTTTTTTCTTTTTATAAAATGTTCTGGGGCGTGGGCCCCCTAGTCAGTGGCTCTGGGGAGCCTTAGCGGGTGAGCGGGTAGCGGGTAGCGGGCGACGGGCGCCTGAGCGTGGGCGCACCCGCTTGGCATCAGGGGAGCCCGCCGAGGAGGTTGAGGCCGCGGCAACGGGCGCCGGCTGTGGGTGCCGGACCCGGGCAGCGCGTGGTGGCACCGCGGGCAGAGGCCGAGCGGCGGAGGGACAGGGGATGTGCGGCGAGCCACGGACGGGCACTGGAGCGTGACGGAGATTGGGGGAGAGCGAGGCGCGGGCTGCGGCTCCGAGCGACGCGACGAGCAGAGGGCCGCGACGGGCGCGACGCGTGCATACGCGCGGTAGAGGAGGTCGGGCGCGCCGCGATAGAGGGAAAGGGGGACATGAGGGGGAGCTCACAGGGGCGGTAGGGATTCGGGAAGCGGGGGTCGAGGAGGTCGTCGGGGACGACGTGCGGCGAGGAGGCAGACCGGTGGGGAGGCTGGCCGTCGTGGTGGCTCGGGGCAGCGGCGGGGTCCGGTGACGGCGTCCGAAACATTGAGCAGCGACGGGGCGCAGCATAGCTTTGGGAGGCCGTCGGGGACGAGGTCCGGCGTGGGGAGGAGATGGGGAGGTGGTGATCCAGTCGACGGCGCGGTCGGCGCGAGGAGCGGCTGCGGCTTCCGTCGGGCGTCGCGCGAGGGAGAGGAGGGGCAAGGAGTCAACGGGGGCGGGGGCGTGATAGCCCCGATCCCGATCTGGATCGAGGGAGTGGGGGAGAGAGCGAGTGGGGAGGGAGTGCGTGGTGGGGGTTAGGGTTTCAGGACGTGGGGGAATAAGGGAGTGGGCGGTTCGGCCGGTTGGGCCTGGTGGGCTCGCCTGGCCTGTGAGCTGGGCCGCCTGGTCCAGTGGGGGTGGGGTTTTGCCCTTTTTTTGTTTTGGTTTTGTTTTCTGTTTTTATTTTTCTTTTCTTTATTTTCTTGTTTCTGTTTTCTTTTACTTAATTAATAGTTTATAGTTTTACAAAAAGTGAAACCCACTCCTAAATTAGATTTGTAAAATCAACCGTTCTCACAAAAAGTTTGGGACAAAAGTAAAGTACCTTGTATTCTCTATTAATTAAAAAGCATATAAGTTATTGTTTCAGTCGCTATTTTATTTATTTTAGCGCATTCAAATACTTTTAAAAGAGTGTTGGTTTCTCCACCATTAATACTTAGGATTTATTTGGCTCACTCCAAACATTTTAGTTTTAATATTTAAAAACTTTTATTGTTTGCTTGATCTTGAATTTGAATTTGAATCGGTTTTGAACTAACGCGAGATTAGCAACAGTAATCGAGGTGATGTGGCATCATTAGTAGAGTGTTACTGTAGCTTAATTATCCGGGCGTCACAATTCTCCTCCACTACAAGAAATCTCGTCCCGAGATTTAAGACTGGGGTAAGGGGGAAGGTGCTAGTAGCGAAAAACCTAACGAGTCTTCTCGGTCTTGGCTGCCCTTTCGAAGAGGTTGATCCATTACGTTGATGTCTTCATTCCTCTGCTTCAGGTCATCATGATGAAGTCGGCATCCTTTCTTCAGAAACTCCATTGAGTTCACCTTGTGTATTTCAGTGAATTCGTTGAGTGCAATATACGATGGTACCAAAGTTTCAAACGGGTAGGCAATCATTCGATGACTAGACAGAAGCTGGAATAGGGGTTTGAACAACGAGAATAACATGGTGTTTGATTCCAAAATGATTAATGGTATAGAATTTAGCTCGTGAATCACATACGAAGCCAGGTGCAAAGGATACATTAAAATCCAAGTTGTAAAGAAGAGTCAGGTTTTGATCCAGTGGACCTGTGGGTTATAGGCCCACCATGCGGGTTGAAAGTAGGAAGGGTGGTGACATCTTGCATAGCCGCGACAGGGAGGCATGTCAGTGAATAGCTTGTCAGCTATGCCAGCAACAATGTCGGTACCAAGGACGAGGAACGAAGAGAGCAATTTTCCTACTTGTTGAACGAGGCGAACCAATTGGCAAAGTTATCACCCATCGGTGGTTACCGGAATGTCATCAACAATAGTAACAGGATCTTACAGACAGAGTGGTACAGCAAGGTGACTACCTAAACAGGGAATTATCTCTGCTTAGTTACGTCAGATTACAGGAAAGGTTAAACGAAAGAATGGAAAGGAAAACATGATTATCAAATTAAACAGAACAATGGAAAGGAAAATTGTGATTACACACAATTATTAGGAGTATATCCTTCCCATGTACAAGTAGAACATGGCATACAGGGTCGGAGAGCAAGTACCCAACCATTCAGATAAGAGGCAAAGATTAATCAAGATGTTACCCATACAATGGTGTTTGGATAACTGACCAAGAAACATTTAGCATCACGCCTCCAATGTTCTTGTTGATGAGCGGGGTATCATAGTCATGCTTCGAGGTAGCAATGATATGGTGTTTCATTCAAGGGTCTGACTTTGGATACACAAATGATCCATCAGGAGCAACTTATAAAATAAGTTTTACAGTTTCTTCCAGGAAGAATGGTTATCCTTGCAAAAGAAATTATAATGATAGGTCCTCCAGCCAGGGGGGGGTGCTAGGCATGACATCATATTACCGGGTCATCAAAGGACCAACATCATATCTCATGGAAAGTTGTACCAACCATCATACCTGACCGAGATTCAGATCCGATTGGTGTCATGATACCTCAGACTTAGTATGCTTGAGAAGAAAAGGTGCAACACAATTGACGAGATGACAATGTAAGATTCTCGGGAAATGAACTATGAAGTGATTTCCGTTAACAAGAGTTCATCATGAACCCAAGGAGAGGACAAGGAGGTGTCTGGTGAACTCAACGGCAATTCATCGAGATTCCCAAAGGATGGATTTCCACAATTAAGTGAACAAGGAGACAACATTTGTCAGATCAAATGATATAAGGAAGTATGCTCGAGGAAAACATACACAATTAAACATTGGTTGAAAGGTGCACCCAAAATATGGGTTGGGTTGCACGACCAATGTCAGAATGGTGATTCAATAAGCCATAGTCGTAGAATGAAACTATAGACCAATAACTTCAAAGCAAGAGGGTTGCTCGAAGTTTAGAATTTACACATCACAGACCATCTGTCGGTATTCCGGTTAGAAATATCACGGGGACCAAGAAAAGAATGGTGATGTTAATAAGTATCACTGGTATCAAGAATTCTTAAGGGTGGTGAATTTCTCATGACATCCTTGACATAAAAGATGGTAATACTCCAAGGTAAAGAAGAATAGATGCTGGATAGTAAGGGTCTCAAGGTATAACACAAAACACGAATAAGTTTGTGTTGAACGGAAGGCAATAAAGTGGTCGATGATAACACAAACCATCGAGGGGCAAGGACGGTATTTCTCATCATGAATTCAATAGATATCCTGGAAGAGCTCATAAGGTGGATGATGATCACGACACATTTGTCGAGAGATTTCATGAAGATGTAATCAATCAGCGACGACATCAAGTCAAAGGAATGAGGTAGCGGAAGGTTATTGGAACCATGGGTAGGACACAAACTTGTAATCACGATTGTTGTTCAAGGCGAACTGATATGATGAGGAAGATCGACGTAAGCTTAGCTCATCGTCGAAAATTTTTGTGCTCTGGGAAGAAGGAACAGGTAGCACAGTTAAAATTTAGCACGGTAATGATATAGCCGATCAGGCTAGGGAAGACGTGATCGCGTACAAGCTCGTAAGCAAAGAAGATTACTAAGAGTTGTTTAATCGCGATGCGAAGTCGAGTCAGTTATCGGTGTCTTTGAGTGTTTAATAACTCAGAGCCCGTGAAAAATTGGAATCAATGAGAATGTAGCACTTGATGAAGAACTCATAAGAAGTTATGCAGTTCCGTGATAATCTTGAGATACCAGGGGGTGATACTCGACGACAAATCGAAGTAGAGGTTGGACTGGGATATTACTCCGCAGAAGACAAGTGCTTAAACTTGCACAAGAAATGGTATTTAAAGGAGAACATGGTCGGAACCACGATTGCAAAAGGCCAGATCCCAGATATAAGATGAACTTATACCAAAGGAATAATTAATTTAAGAGAAACTTTAATGATACGATCTACATTGTATCCATGGGCATGAACACAAATTTCAAGGTCGACTCCCACTTCTCCAATGCATAACCTATCATTCACTTCTCATTTTTGATGGAGTTGTAGTATTGAAATTTTATCTGGTAAATCACCAGGAGAATATGACTCGTGAAAACTCTCGGGTTTACACCGAGTAAGGAATGCATTGGTCCAATCCATCGGGTATCTTAGGAACATATACTACAAAGTTCAGAAATAAATAACTCAAGCTCAAAAGCAGAGAGTCGTTGGCCATATCAGTGAACAGAATTTATCGATGACATTATGTATTAGGGAAAGAACTTCTCGAGGTTTTTGTATACAAAGGACACAGTCGGATTGATAATTCAACAAAGGATCTGACGGCCCACAACGGAGCTGATGTGAGCATCAGCACACAATCAGAGAAAGAATCAAGGCATGGGCCTTAGATTATAGAAACAACTGACTAACTCAAAGCTCAAAGGCAAAGAATCATAATTTCCAAATCAAGGGCTCAGAGGCAAAAACTCTGATTAAGGATGGATCAGTTGAATAGGCTTAGGGTATAATCGACGGCAACTGGATTGCTTGAGAATCAGCTCATGTTTAAAATGATGTCCGAGCCGGAAGGAAATTTCCAGGGAATAACTGATGATTGTGTGCATTCACACACATGTTGAATCAACAGGATCAGAATGTCAATCACAAGGATTTTAATGGTTATTGCTAGACAAATGGAATTGTCCAGACTGCAAGAAGACAAGTATTTGCAGAGCAATAGTTGGCAAAGGAGTACCGGAAGATCGGGTAGTATTTCAATGCATCTAGTGTATCCTATGAACAACTAGTAATGAACGGTTCCTCGATAAGTGTAAAAAAATCGTAGGGATATGTTTGCGGCAAGGAACCGCAAGGCAGTGGCACAAGGGATTCTGGGAACAACGACGAGTATTACAGGGTATCTTGTAATAACAAGACCAACTAGGAATAAAAGTAAGAACGGCAAGTGTATGTACTTATCCATAGGGATGTTTCGGTGGTAGGGAATTGCAAACGCGACAGGCACAAGGTCTCGAGAGAATATCGGAGAGTATCTTTGAATTCTTCTGGTTCATGGAGCAATCATCTGGAGTGAGGGGTTCTCCGGGAGGAAGTAGTAACGAGATCCTAAAGTTAGATTTTAGTAAATTCATTTAACCCGAATAGGGGAGAGATTAGAGTCCCAGAGTAAAGATTGAGGTGTAAAAGATCCTAGTCCCACCCAATGGCGACGTGGGCCTGTAAGCCGCACAGCCATGTTAGTAAAAACTTTTTCAATGACTAGACTCGACTTCAGCCAAGGAGTTGGAAAGGGGGATTCCTACAGGCAGTCGGCTCTAATACCAACTTGTGACGCCCCCGATTCAATCGTACACTAATCATGCACGCAAACATGTACGATCAAGATCAGGGACTCACGGGAAGATATCACAACACAACTCTAAAACATAAATAAGTCATACAAGCATCATAATACAAGCCAGGGGCCTCGAGGGCTCGAATACAAGTGCTCGATCATAGACGAGTCAGCGGAAGCAACAATATCTGAGTACAGACATAAGTTAAACAAGTTTGCCTTAAGAAGGCTAGCACAAACTGGGATACAGATCGAAAGAGGCGCAGGCCTCCTGCCTGGGATCCTCCTAAACTACTCCTGGTCGTCGTCAGCAGCCTGCACGTAGTAGTAGGCACCTCCAGTATAGTAGTCGTCATCGACGGTGGCGTCTGGCTCCTGGACTCCAGCATCTGGTTGCGACAACCAGAAAGAAAGGAAAGGGGGAAAAGGGGGAAGAAAGCAACCATGAGTACTCATCCAAAGTACTCGCAAGCAAGGAGCTACACTACATATGCATGGGTATATGTGTAAAGGGCCATATCAGTGGACTGAACTGCAGAATGCCAGAATAAGAGGGGGATAGCTAATCCTGTCGAAGACTACGCTTCTGGCAGCCTCCGTCTTGCAGCATGTAGAAGAGAGTAGATTGAAGTCCTCCAAGTAGCATCGCCAAGTAGCATCTCCAAGTAGCATCTCCAAGTAGCATCTCCAGTAGCATCGCATAGCATAATCCTACCCGGCGATCCTCCCCTCGTCGCCCTGTGGAAAAGCGATCACCGGGTTGTCCGTGGAACTTGGAAGGGTGTGTTTTATTAAGTATCCGGTTCTAGTTGTCATAAGGTCAAGGTACAACTCCGGGTCGTCCTTTTACCGAGGGACACGGCTATTCGAATAGATAAACTTCCCTGCAGGGGTGCACCACATAACCCAACACGCTCGATCCCATTTGGCCGGACACACTTTCCTGGCTCATGCCCGGCCTCGGAAGATCAACACGTCGCAGCCCCACCTAGGCACAACAGAGAGGTCAACACGCCGGTCTAAATCCTATGCGCACAGGGGTCCGGGCCCATCGCCCATTGCACACCTGCATGTTGCGAGGGCGGCCGGAAGCAGACCTAGCCTCTCTTATACAAGAGTAGGCGTTCCAGTCCAATCCGGCGTGCGCCGCTCCATCGCTGATGTCAAGAAGGCTTCGGCTGATACCACGACGCCGGGATACCCATAACTACTCCCGCGTAGATGGTTAGTGTGTATAGACCAAATGGCCAGACTCAGATCAAATACCAAGATCTCGTTAAGCGTGTTATTATGAAGCAACCGCGGACGCCGACCAGGGCCAGGCCCACCTCTCGCCTAGGTGGTCTCAACCTGCCCTGTCGCTCCGCCACAAAGATCCACACAGAGGGCCGTCGGGACAAAGGTCCTTTCAGCCCCCAATCCGTGAATCACTCGCGGGTACTCTTCGAGCGGACCCGACTTTAGTCATCATCTGTAGTATGTATGTATGTATAGTATATACCCGTGATCACCTCCCGAGTGATCACGACCCAATAGTATAGCAAGGCAGACTGACAAGAATGTAGGGCCAATGATGATAAACTAGCATCTTATACTAAGTATTTAGCATTGCAGGTAAGGTATCAACAGATGTAGCAACAATGTCAGGCTATGCATCAGAATAGGATTAACGGAAAGCAGTAACATGCTACACTACTCTAATGCAAGCAGTATAGAGGAGAATAGGCGATATCTGGTGATCAAGGGGGGGGGCTTGCCTGGTTGCTCTGGCAAGGAGGGGTCTTCAACTCCGTAGTCGAACTGGGCAGCAACAGCGTCGGTCTCGTAGTCTACCGGAGAGAAGAGGGCGAAGAAACAATGAATACCATGCAAACAGATGCGTATCGATGCATGACATGACAAGTAACGATGCTAGGTGTGCCCAATCGCGGTAGTAGGTGATACCGATGAAGGGGGAAAACATCCGGGAAAGTATTCGTGTTTTCGGACAGATGAACCGGAGGGGGAAAGTTGCGTGTTTTCTATGCTAGGGATGTGTGGCGGACGAACGGGCTGCGTATCCGGATTCGTCTCGTCGTTCTAAGCAACTTTCATGTACAAAGTTTTTCCATCTGAGCTACGGTTTATTTTATATTGATTTTAACAGATTTAAATCATTTTTAGCATTTATCTAATTATTTTAATTCGAAATTTGGATTTCTGACATCAGCATGATGTCATGCTGACATCAGCAGTCAACAGGTGTTGACTGGGTCAATCTGATGGTGGGTCCCGCATGTCATACACTGTTTATTTAGCAGGTTAATTAAACAGAGTTAATTAGTTTACCTAATCATTAGGTTAATCTAGACAGAATTAATTAAGTTAATTAATTAATTAATTAATTATTATTTTAATACTTATTTTTCTTAAATCTTTTTTTCTGTTTATAAAATGTTCTGGGGCGTGGGCCCCCCAGTCAGTGGCTCTGGGGGAGCCTTAGCGGGTGAGCGGGTAGCGGGTAGCGGGCAACGGGCGCCTGAGCGTGGGCGCACCCGCCTGGCATCAAGGGAGCCCGCCCAGGAGGTTGAGGCCGCGGCGACGGGCGCCGACTGTGGGTGCCGGACCCGGGCAGCGCGGGGTGGCACCGCGGGCAGAGGCCGAGCGGCGGAGGGACAGGGGATGCGCGGCGAGCCACGGGCGGGCACTGGAGCGCGACGGAGATGGGGGGAGAGCGAGGAGCGGGCCGCGGCTCCGAGCGACGCGACGAGCAGAGGGCCGCGACGGGCGCGACGCGTGCATACGCGCGGTAGAGGACGTCGGGGCGTCGCAAACGGCGCCGCGACAGAGGGAAAGGGGGAGAGGAGGGGGAGCTCACAGGGGCGGTAGGGATTCGGGAAGCAGGGGTCGAGGAGGTCGTCGGGGACGACGTGCGGCGAGGAGGCAGACCGGTGGGGAGGCTGGCCGTCGTGGTGGCTCGGGGCAGCGGCGGGGTCCGGTGACGGCGTCCGAAACGTTGAGCGGCGACGGGGCGCAGCATAGCTTTGGGAGGCCGTCGGGGACGAGGTCCGGCGTGGGGAGGAGATGGGGAGGTGGTGATCCAGTCGACGGCGCGGTCGGCGCGAGGAGCGGTCGCGGCTTCCGTCGGGCGTCGCGCGAGGGAGAGGAGGGGCGAGGAGTCAACGGGGGCGGGGGCGTGATAGCCCCGCTCCCGATCTGGATCGAGGGAGTGGGGGAGAGAGCGAGTGGGGGAGGGAGTGCGTGGTGGGGGTTAGGGTTTGAGGACGTGGGGGAATAAGGGAGTGGGCGGTTCGGCCGGTTGGGCCTGGTGGGCTCGCCTGGCCTGTGAGCTGGGCCGCCTGGTCCAGTGGGGGTGGGGTTTTTCCTTTTTTTTGTTTTGGTTTTGTTTTCTGTTTTTATTTTTCTTTTCTTTATTTTCTTGTTTCTGTTTTCTTTTACTTAATTAATAGTTTATAGTTTTACAAAAAGTGAAACCCACTCCTAAATTAGATTTGTAAAATCAACCGTTCTCACAAAAAGTTTGGGACAAAAGTAAAGTACCTTGTATTCTCTATTAATTAAAAAGCATTTAAGTTATTGTTTCAGTCGCTATTTTATTTATTTTAGCGCATTCAAATACTTTTAAAAGAGTGTTGGTTTCTCCACCATTAATACTTAGGATTTATTTGGCTCACTCCAAACATTTTAGTTTTAATATTTAAAAACTTTTATTGTTTGCTTGATCTTGAATTTGAATTTGAATCGGTTTTGAAATAACGCGAGATTAGCAACAGTAATCGAGGTGACGTGGCATCATTAGTAGAGTGTTACTGTAGCTTAATTATCCGGGCGTCACAACTACGACAAGGACTCGGCAGAGGTGATCGGCTCCAGCACCGAGGAGGAAGACAAGGCGGGGGACGGAGACGAGACGGAGGCGCCAGAAGACAGAGCGGACGACCAGCCTTAGCTCGATCGCGCCTCCAGCAACGAGCCGCGTCTGACCGGGCCGGCTGCCGCCGGAGACGATCAAGCCGAGACTGCCCATCCATCCGCTCCGGCGCCTCACACCGCCGTCTCCGCCGACCCTCCGAACCCGTCTGCCGCTCCTTAGGCTGCCATCTTGCCTTTATTTTTCCTGTCTTAATAGTCTTTGAAAGAACTTGTCAATTTGCACAATTCCACCCGCGGGGTGTATCTTGAATTTGGCCAGAGGCCTTTGTTATGTAAATATTTATCCGACTTCTATCCACTTGGTGAACTTGTCCACCGCGACAAGCAGATGAGTTAGGCCGCCTCGGGCCGTCTTGAATGGTCCCACCATGTCCAGGCCCCAGACTGCAAAGGGCCAGGCAATGGGGATTGTCTTTAGCGCGGAAGCCGGTTGAAGCGGCTTGGAGCGGAACTTCTGGCACCCCTTGCATTTTTGGACTAACTCTTTAGCCTCTTCCAGGGAAGTCGGCCAGAAGAAACCGTGCCGAAAGGCTTTGGCGACGAGTGCTCTTGAAGCTACATGGTGGCCGCACTCGCCCTGATGGATGTCTCTGAGAATTGCTTGGCCTTGCTCTAGCTCCACGCAGCGCTGGTAGACACCAGTAACGCTGCGCCTGACCAACTCTCTGTTGATTATGGTGTAGGCTGCCGCTCGGCGTTGCACTTGCCGAGCCAAGATTTCATCAGTTTGCAGCTCTCTGTTCACTAGAAATTTGAGGATGGGCTGCGCCCATGAGGGTGCTGCTATTTCTTCAACTGCCACCACTGCGACTTGGACAAGGGCGGCTGGGCTGGGAGGCGGCGGGCTAGAGTCTGCGGCCGCTTGCTGGATTGACGAAGTCCCCGGGCCGACTGGCGCAGTCCCCGGGCCGGGTTCTAAAGTCCCCGGGCCGACTTCAACTGTGATTTTCTTGGGGCCGTCTACTGGGCTCTTGAGTCGGATCCGACTTCTTTGGGAGGAGCCGGCACGAAGATGGAGTCTGATTCTGGTGAAGGCTTGATAGACGGCTTAAGGAGGCGCTGAAGAGCGACGCCGGATGGTATTGCTTAGCGGGTGGAGCTGACTCGTGCCAAGGCATCTGCTTGGTTGTTGTCGTTTCTTGGCACGTGAAGGAACTCGCACCCCTCGAAATATCCGCTGAGTTGCTGCACCAGGAAGCGGTAGCTCGCCATGTTTGCATCTTTGGCGTCCCAGTCGCCAGATGACTGCTGGACCACCAAATCGGAGTCGCCCTAGCACAGGATCCGGCGAATGCCAAGATCTTTGGCAAGCGGGAGCCCGTGAATGAGCGCCTCGTATTCGGTGACGTTGTTGGAGGCGGCGAAACGGATCTGTAGCACATATTTGAGCTTGTCGCCTTCAGGAGGAGGTGAGGACGACGCCGGCTCCCACGCCGGTGCGCATCTTGGAGCCGTCGAAATGCATCTGCCAATGAGTGGAGTCGGGCGCTGGCAGCAGGTACTGGGTCTCGGCCCAGTCGACGAGGAAGTCGGCCAGTGCTTGCGACTTGATGGCAGTGCGGGGCTAGTAGTAGATGGTGTAGGGACCCAGATCTATGGCCCATTTGGCTATTCGGCCAGAAGCGTCTCGGCTCCCGATGATCTCGGCCAGCGGGGCTGTGCAAACCATAGTGATTGGATGCTCTTGAAAGTAAGGCTTCAGCTTCTTGGCGGCAAAATGCACACCGTAGCACATCTTCATGTAGTGGGGGTAGTTTTGCTTGGAGGTCGATAGTACCTCACTCAGGTAATACACCGGTCTCTGGACAGGGAGCGCCTTGCCTTCCTCTTTGCGTTCGACTACAATGACTGTGCTGACTACTCGGCTGGTGGCGGCAATGTATAGGAGCATGGGCTCTTTAGGAGTTGGAGCCGCCAGCACAGGAGGAGTAGTCAACATCTTCTTCAGCTGGAGAAATGCTTCATCCGCCTTATGGTTCCACTCAAAAAAGGTGGTCTTCTTCATCAATTGATACAAAGGGAGAGCTTTCTCGCCCAGCCGACTGATGAATCGGCTGATGGACGCCAAGCAGCCGGTGAACTTCTGCACATCTAACAGTCGGCTGGGTACATCCATCCTTTCGATGGGCTTGATCTTCACAGGGTTGCACTCTATGCTGCGTTCAGAGACCAGGAAACCAAGGAGTTGGCTGGCTGGCACTCCGAAAACGCATTTCTCAGGGTTGAGCTTGATCTGGAATCGGCACAGGTTCTCAAAGGTTTCCTTGAGGTCTTCCAGCAGCATCCCGTGCTTCTCCGTCTTCACCACTACATCATCCACGTAGACGTGGGCATTTCTGCCGAGTTGCTTGAGGAGGCACTTCTGCATGCAACGCTGAAAGGTGGCGCCGGCATTCCTCAAGCCGAACGTCATGGTCAGGTAGCAGAAGGCTCCGAATGGCGTGATGAAGGCGGTCTTCAGTCTGTCTGCCGGGTTCAGCTTGATCTGGTGATATCCTGAATATGCATCTAAGAAACTCAACAGCTCGCATCCGGCTGTGGAGTCTATCACCTGATCGATTCTCGGCAGGGCAAATGGGTCCTTTGGGCAGGCTTTGTTGAGGCTTGTGTAATCAATGCACATCCGCCACTGCTTGTTTTTCTTTAGTACCAAGACCGGGTTTGCCAACCACTCTGGAAAAAACACCTCCATAATGAAGCCGGCCGCCAGGAGCCGGGCTATCTCTTCTCCAACAACTCTTCTCTTCTCTTCTGACAGGCGGCGCAAGGGCTGCCTGACGGGCTTCACATCAGGTGTGACATGTAACTTGTGCTCGGCAAATTCCGTTGGTACACCTGGCATGTCTTTAGGGGACCATGCGAAGATGTCTCGATTCCCACGGAGGAAATCCACGAGCTCGCCTTCCTATTTGCTGTCAAGGTTTGTACCCATGACAGCGTACCTCTCTCGGTGCTCCGGGTCCAAGGGTATCTTCTTGGTCTCTTTGGCCAGCTTGAACGAACCTTCAGCTTCCGACTCCTTGGGATCGGGCGACATCTCTGGCTGCTTTCCGGCCATCGCCACGACCCGATCAAGGAGCCGCTTCTCAGCAGCGATCACCAGGGACTCGGCCAGCCGACTGCTCTCCGCCATGCAAGCGGATGACTTCCTGTAGTCGCCAGCGACGGTCAGAATCCCCTTGGAACTCGGCATCTTCATCTTGAGGTAGGCGTAGTGGGGAACCGCCATGAACTTGGCCAGTGCAGGTCGGCCAAGTAACGCATGGTATGGGCTTTTAAGGTCCACTACTTCAAACCAGACTGGCTCTCGGCGGAAATGATCTTTGTCTCCGAAGAGAACGTCTATCAGGATCTTGCCGATTGGTGAGCAGGAAAGGCCAGGTACGATGCCATGGAACACAGTCCGGCTGCTCTGCAGCTGTCTTGGCTTGATTCCTAACTTCTCCATAGTGTCCTTGTATAGGATGTTGATGCTACTGCCTCCGTCTATCAGCACTCTCAAAAAGTGGGCGGCCCGCCTATCAGTGGCCAAGGTGGCACCTAAGACCAGGGCATAGGAGCCCGGATTCGGCATCACCTCTGGGTGATCCGCTCTGCTCCAACTGATAGGCTTCTCGGACCAATGCATGAATTCTGGGGTATTTGATGCCACACCGTTCACCTCTTGCTGCTGCAGCCGCCTGCTGCGTCGATCATCAGCCACACTGGTGAACACCACATAGGCTCCATGCTCTTCTGGGTACTCGTCTTGTACTGCGCCGACTGGCCGTGCAGCCAGCTGCTGGGGCGGCGGTGGAGGCGGCGACCCAGCAGGCGGGGGGGGGGGGGGAAGGAGGCCGTATCCCTTGGCGATTCTGGTAAGCTTGTGGCACTTTCGGGTGGTATGGTTTGACGGCTTCGCGCCACTGTGGAACTTGCAGGGTCCATCCAGAGTCTGCTCGTAAGAGAAGGCCGGCAACCAGTTGGACTTGCCGCCTTTCTGTCGCTTGGCCGGAGGCTGCCCCTCCGACTGTTGATCTTCGACTGTTGCTACCTGCCGACTGCTGGAAGTCGGCTGTTGGGCCTTGCGTTTGTTGTCGCTTTGTTGTTGTCGCCGATTGCTGTCTCCAGCTGGAGTTCTGGGAGCCTGAGGGGCCACTTTGCCAGCCGCATTAACTTGAATTTCCGTCTTCATGGAGGAGTCAGCGGTGGCGTACTTGTCTGCTATGACCAGCAGTTCGTCGAGGGTTTCCGGCTCATCGCAGAGGAGCTTGTGCTTGAGGAGGGTGCCTTCTCGGCACCCGACGGTGAAGTACTCGATAGCCTGCACCTCGTGCACGCCCTCGCAGGAGTTCTGAAGCTCGCCCCAGCGCGTGAGGTAGTCGCGTGTTGACTCGTCAGGGCCTTGCACGCACAAGGAAAGCTGGCGTGGCTTGGGAGGTCGCTTGTACATGCTCGTGAAGTTGCGGATGACGGCCTCGGTGAAGTCGACCCAGCTGTTGATGCTACGGGGCTTCAGACTGTTCAACCATGTCGGGCCGTGCCCTGGAGCATGAGTGGAACATACTTCACGGCAACTCGCTTGTTGCCGTTCGCTATGTTGAAGGCCGTGGAGTAATCAATTAGCTAGTCTTCCGGCTTCACGGAGCCGGTATACTTGGGTGTGTCTCAGGGGAGCATGAACCCTTTGGGAAAAGGCTCGCCTCGGATGCGGGGTCCAAAGCAAGGTGGACCCAGCTCATCTTCTTCTTCTAGCGCCAGGGATCGGTGGAGTCGGTCGATCCGGTGGCGGGCGTCATTCTCTCCGACTCCCTCTCGGCGGCCGAGGCGGCCACCAAGAGTCGGATGCTCAATAGGCGGCGGGGAAACTGGCCGTTCTCTTCTTGGTGGGGGAGGCAGGTAGTCGCCCTGCCGTTCCACTGCTCTCGGACGGCCGTCTTGGTCACGCTCGATGGTGATGCGAGTCCGACTGCGACTGACAGCCGGCTCTTTGTCTTTTCTTCCGCGGACTCCACCAGTCGGCATCCGAGACGTCGTGCCCTGATCTCGGCGGGGAGGCAAGTCGTCGTTTGGCTGTTGTGGCGCCTCAGTGCGGCTGCCGGCCGCGTTCTGCGCAGCAACTGCGTTGAGGAGCTGCTGGACTCGCTCCGTCATCATGCGGCGCTCTTCGCCTTCGAAGTTCTTCAGCTCGTCAGTGGCCACTTGGGCGGCGCGGATGTTCTCCGCAGGGGTGGCGTATACGGGGCGATTGGCCCCGAACAAGTCGGCGATGGTCGCGCCGCGTTGCCGGACCGCGCCTAGGCGGCTAGGCCCAGTCGGAGCCGGCGAGCCGCCCACGGCGCGATCCATTTCGTGCTGGTAGGCTTCTGACAAGCGCCTCATGCTTGCCAGCTTCTTGGCTCCTTCGTTGATCTGAAGGCGGTGTGTCTCCAGCGTCTCGGCATCTGCGTCCTCTGGAATAGGCGCAGTCAGGTCTTGCAGGGCCGCGTCGAGCGGGTCTTGAGCTCCCTCACCGGAACGCTCATCATGACTGATGACGAGCACCTCCGTGACGGCGCTTCCGCCGCTCTCCTCGTGAGGGAGCGGCTCGTCGTAGACCACGACGTTGGTGGGAAAAGTGTCAAGCGTCACGGCGTCGAAGTCGACCAGCATCGGGTCAGTGGAGCCTACGGACTCCAAGTCCACGGCAGGCTCGCCGGTGACGTGGAGTTGGTCGAGGAGGCCCGCGAGGAGGCTCTTGGGGCCACCCGTGCCTGCATCGGATGCAGGCTCGTCGGAGAGGTGAACCTCGCCGACAAGTTCGGCGAGGCAGCTCGCTGCACAGGCGGCCTCGGCGCCACGCAACGCGTCGATGCAGACTCCGTCTGGCGAGCCTAGCTGGCTGTGCTCGCCAGGGAGGAAGAGGGTTCCCATCCAGAACAGATCTCCGGACGACGGTGCACCAGGCCCCACGGTGGGTGCCAAATGTCGGGGGTTGGGTGCGACATATGCCAAAGGATGGCTTATCATGGTGCGGGCGAGTAGAACGTCGCCGGTGCCTGGAAACGAGATGAGGCGAAGACATGCACGCCGGCGGATCTTACCCAGCTTTAGGGCTCTCCGAGGAGATAACACCCCTACTGCTGCTCTGCGGGGTCTCCGCATGGTCACTAAGGCAAAGTGAATACAAGGGTGCTCCTAGAGCTGTTTTTGGAGGTAGGAGAAGGCAAGGCCAGCTCTCTCCTTCCCGTGTGGTCTATCTAATGCTAATGGATGCGAACCCTTTGCATGGGTGCCCTAGGGGGTTTATATAGGCCTACCCCCCAGGGTTACAATGGTAAAACCGGCTGGGAGCGGGCCCAGCCGTCTGTCTCTCACGCGCCATCTTCTCCGCCGACTCCTGGGGCCCGCCGACTGGTGGGTCCCGCCGACTGGCCTGGTACGAGGGCGTCAGCCCGTGTCCGCCGCGGGCGGGTCTTGCCGGTTGCAGATTACTGTAGCCGTGCTTCTAATGATGCAGGCTTGGTCATGAGGTCATGGCAACAGCGTCGCCGCCTGGCGGGCGATCACTGTTGCCATCCCCCCGTCGCGTCTGGTTAATGGCGTGTGGGGCCCGTGGGAGGGGCCAGCCGACTCCAGGGGGCCGACTCCCAACGGGTCCGACTCTCGGCGCTCTCGCCGTCTTCAGTACTCTCACTGACCTATAGGCCCCGCCGTCTCCAGGCCGTACAGACAGGGGGTCGTGGGTACAGGGCCCCGCCCTAAGGGCTGATGTCAGGGCCGGCATGGCAATAGTGCCACGCTAGGCGGAGATCTCCGTGGCTATGGCGCACTGTGGCCATGCCTGCCTTTAATTATCGAGGTGGTTGGAAGTCGCGGGCCGACTCCCCATAGTCGGCTTCTTTGGGGTCGCTTCTGGGACTCGGCTTGAATGAAAGTCACCTCTGGGACTCGGGTAAACTAGAAGTCGCCGCAGGTACTTGAGGGGCGCAGTCTGCCCCGATGTCTCGAAAGGTTCTGGGGCTCGGGTTAGCCTACCCGTGGCCCGTTACTCTGATAGGTGCGCTAGCGCGCCCCCACTAAAAAAGAGCACAAGAGTACCTGCGGCGACGCGGAGCTCCTCCTCCTTAGCGGCAAGCTGCTCCATAAGCTCCCGGTGCTTGCCCAGGAGACGGTTGTCGGCGGCAACCCGGAAGGTGTCAAGATGCTGAAGAAATCAGAAGTCAAAAAGAAGGCCAACACTCTAGAAGATCCGACCCAACTACTACATAGTTGGCCCAGATCTCGGGAGCTACACCCAGTGGGTGCGCTGGCGCGCCCCCACAAAGAAGAAATTATGAAGAAGCAAAAAGACTTACCAGCATGGCGCGCTCCAGGTCGCGCGTCTGCTCCACCTCGGCCTAGGCGAAGGCCTCAAGCCGCTCCGTCCGACCCCGCAGGCGTCGGCCGACAGCGTCCAGCGCCGCCGCCTCCTAGATCTGGGGCCCAAAGACAGTGGTGCCCCCGCTCCGCGCCGGCTGCGGCACGGCGGCTCGGCGTCCTCCTTGCCGGGGCACCAAGGCGTGCCCCCCGCTGGCCGCTTGCGTTGCGGCCAGCACCTCCTCCGACGTCCCTCCCGACACTGACGACGACCCGGACGCCGGGATGCCCTGCGTCGCCACCACCGGCCCAGTTGCTGGGGTGGCTTCCGGCACCACCACCTGCGGTACCTCCTCCATGGCCGGCGGCACCTCTGGTGCCGCCGCCCGCAGCGCCTCTTCCGAGACGACACCGCCCCCATCACAATCAGCCCCCACGTGTTCGACCACGTCGGCCTGTGGCGGGGTATTGCTCCCCACCTTCACGACCTCCTGGTCGAGGATCACCACCTCAGCCCGGCCTCCACGGCCGCGCTCCCTCAACGATGACGGCTCAAAAACCATCGCCGCCACCACCGTACCCTCCGGCATCTCGCGCCAGGCCGGCTCCATGCCGGATCACGCCCATGCCGCCACCGCGTTGGTCCAAGCCTAGACCAACGCCGCCTCCAGTTCCACCTCGGCCCGATTCCTGTCCCGCCAGGCCAAGACCTCGGCGTCATTGGGATCTAGGCCGAGGTCCGAGTCGGCCCGCCTCTCCACCTCGCCCTGCTCGGCAAGGTCGGACCGGCTCCTGCGGAACGCAGCCCCTTCAGCGCCCGCGGCCTCCGCCGCCGCCCTCGCCAGCGCGATAGGCGACCCGAAGAAGAAGGTATAATGAGCAAAAAAGGGAGCAAGACTAAGCTCGAAAAACCCAGGCGCAAACAAGAAATGAAGCTTACCCCGTCAAGACCGGGACCGGGGCTGGCCTCCCATGCCCACTGTCGCGTTTCTTCTTGCCCGGCCTCCCGGCCACCGCCGGGTCTGCCGTGCGCTTCGGGGCCCGGGGTCACGGCGCGACGCTGTCTTTTCCATGCGGGCGGCTCGGCGCCGCCCCGTGAGAAGACCCGGCTCTGCCCACGTCGCTGCCTCCCCCACCCAGCGCCACTACACCAACAGTCGGCGTCAGTATCGACCACAACACGACACAATAAACAATTCAAATGAAGAAAGAAAGATGCAAGACTTACCCGCGCGACGCCCAGCGCCGGCGTCAGACTCAGCCACCTCCTCCTCGCCGAGAGCCGCGGGCTCCTCTGGCGCCGCCGGCGCCACCTACGACGGAGCCCGGGCATAAGGATGCCGAATCGCATTCAAAAGAATCTCCTGCGTCGCGTCAGGGCGGATGAGAAGATGCACGGCAACAAAATAAGAAGACCAAACACTAACCTGCGGCGCCGGGTTCGCCTGGCTGTACGGCGCCTTGCCGAACCGCCAGTCCTCTCCAAGGTTGGCTTTGGAGATGTCGTTCACACCACGCGCGACCTGCTCCACGGATAGCCGCGTCGACCCCATGCGGTTGGGGTCCTGCAGGCCGATCATATCACCGATGAGGCAGGAGTGCCTCTGAAGCGGAAGGACCCGGCGAGTGATGAACGCGGCAAGGAGGTCGGTGCCGGTGAGCCCCTCCTGCGTCCTCATCACCGTCACCCGCTCGCAGAGATTGACGATCTCCTGCGACGGGCGCCGGAGCAAGTAGCCCCACTTCGTTTTCGCCCGCGGCGGCGCGATGGCAAAGGGCGGAAGGTTGATGTGGTCCGTGCCCTGGTTGCGGACGTAGAAGAAAGAGTTCTGGCACTTCTTGGCAGAATCCTCCAGCGGGATCTTTGGAAAATCGGCCCCCGACCGCTTCGAGATGACGACGGCGCGGCAGTCGGCGAACTCCCCGGCCAACGAGCCCTGCTGCTGCAAGGAGAAGAAGCACGCCCAGAGGTTGATCGTGGGCTCGACCCCCAGGTATCCCTCGCATAGCGTGGCGAAGCCGGAAAGCTGCACGATGGCACCGGCGCCAAGATGGTGCGGCTGGAGCCCGAAGTACTCCAAGAACACGTGGAAGAAGGTGCTCGCCGGCAGCCCAAATTCGTGCTCTAAGTACGTGAGGAAGACCACACACTCCTGCTCCTCAGGGCGAGGCCTCTGCTCACTGCACGGCAGGCGAACGCCGATGTCCGTCTCCCGCCGTAGTCGCCGCGACGCCCGGAGCCGGGTGATGTCGTCGGCGGTGACGTTGGAGCCCATCCAGGAGCCCGACGGCAGTGACATGATCAAAAGAAGAGGAAGACAAAGATGGACGATGGAGGAAGCTCTGCTTGGAGCAGCGGGCGCCGCAGTGCGTCGGTTGCAAAGGGCAGGGCGAAAGCAGAGGGACAGGAGGGCGCCAGCAAGAATAATGTCCGCCTCCCCCCTGCCCCCCCGATTTATAGCCCCCGGCTCAAACTTGGGGGAGTGGGATCGTCTGCACGCAGCCGTTCCACTACAATGCAATAAGTGTGCACGTACACGCGCAGTAACTGATCGGCTGAAGTGTAACCGGCCCCCAGACGCCGCAATAAATCCAGGCGTGTGGGCCAAGGGCACGCGGCAGCGGGCCCCGACCCGTCGCCCGGTACCGTCACGCGCGTGGCCTATCAGCCCCTCCGACTTCTGGGCGCCACGTGGTGCCTACGCGAAGCCCAAGGGATCGCCTCAAGATTCGACGGACTCCTCGGTTCTTGCCACGGCCGGGATGCCGCGATCCAGTTTCCGAGAAAACCGGCACACAGTGGGTGTTGCCGGACCCGGCACTCGCAGAATCCGCCTTGCTAAAGGGGGAAACTGCGAAGGCCCACTCATCTGAAGATGGCGAACCTTCACATCTTCGGGGACTACTGTCGGGGGGATGAACCCCGGGCAGGCAACGGAACCCGGATCCCTTTTCGAAAACAACGGGGCCCGCATCGCCCCGCAAACCGGCATGCGCCTGGCCGGGTCGCTCGACTCGGCAGGGCCCGCGACCTGGCCAAACTCTCCAACCTGGCAAGGTACATCGACCTGGCCTCAGCAACTGGCGCAAGACAACTCGACCCAGTGCAACCAAGGCTTCCCTAGCAAGCCAGCCCCACCCGTGGCGTCCACGGCAACCCAGCCATGGGTCAGCCCCCGTCCCATCCAGGTCATACGGTGGGACGAGACCTCAACCACCGATGACCAAGACAACAGTGTTTCCACCCATGCATGTGGTCAGCCGGAGCGTGGCAACAGTGCCCCACACCTACCCGTTGACCAAGGCTGGCATGGCAACAGTGCCCTCTCCCTCACTGCTGACGACAACAAGCGGCAGCCTGACGGAGAGCACTGTACACGACTCGACTCGGCCACGCCCTGACGATCAACAAGACGGTGCGCAGTTCCCCTAGGCATGCAGGGCCCGCACCTAGGGGAACCCAGCGAACCACAAGCCCTCAAGCGGGACCCAGCCCGGCGTCCCGGACACCGACAATACGAACCCATTGACTCGGCATATTACCATTGTAACCCTGGGTGGGTTGGTCTATAAAACCACCTAGAAAAGAGGGAAAATGGACGGGATGTAAGGCAAAAAGCTACCTGTGAGAAACAGACAGAGCCGGCGAGCATAGGACTAGCCACCCAATAGCAACACCGGGGAGAAGGAGCAGCCCAAGCCTTGGCCAACTTCCTTCCTCCTCCATACAGCTCCAGCAACGACATTGTACTATCGATCATCCAACTATACTCGGCAGGACTAGGGGTATTATCTCTCCGGAGAGCCCCGAACCTGGGTATGTCCGGCGTCCCACGCCCGCTCATGACAACCTCGCCTCTGGAGCCCACCAGTGCCCTCGAGCCTCCTCCTCTCTTTAGCCATCCCTTGGCATCTGCCGTGCGCCCAGCACGACAAGGGGGAAAGGCAAGCTCAACATGTTTGAATGATCCATGACAATATACTTTAACTAAGATGTGAGAAAACATAATCCATTATGTTGTCTTCCTTGTCCAACATCAACTCTTTAGCATGTCATACTTAATGAGTTCTCACAATTATAAAAGTTGTCTAGGATAGTATATTTATATGTGGAATCTCTCTTCCTTCAATATTCTTTCATGAATTTTTCAAATGACCAACACAATGTTTGCTAACCTTCAATAAATTTACAACCTCTACTTCTTAGATGTGAAGTCATTACTCCCAACGAGGTAAGCATATGAAACAAATATAATTTCAGATTTATGACATTCAACTCATTCAACCATTTACTCATAGGATATAAGTGAAGCACATGAGTAAATGACAAACTACTCCGAAAAGATATAAGTGAAAATCAATGAGTAGCTAAATAATTGTGTAACTATGTGAAGACTCTTTCTCATTTAAGAATTTCAGATCTTGGTATTTTATTTAAACATCAAGCAAGGCAAAATAAAATTACATTGCAAGGATAGCACAACTCATGTGAAGAAGCAAAAACTTAGGTTCAACCGATACTAACCGATAGTTGTTGAAGAAGAAAGGTGGGATGCCTACCGAGGCATCCCCAAGCTTAGATGCTTGAGAATTCTTGAAATATTATCTTGGGGGTACCTTGGGCATCCCCAAGCTTGAAATTTTGTGTCTTCTTAATTCCTCTCATATCATGGTTTCTCTTTTTATCAAAAGCTTCATCCACACCAAACTCAACAAGAACTCGTGAGATAGGTTAGTATAAACCAATGCAAAACCTTTATCATTTTCTACTGTAACAAATCACTAAAATTATTATTCAACATTGCATACTAAATGCCTCTTCATATTTAACACTCCTATCCTCAAATAGAATCATTAAACAAGCAAACATATGCAAACAATGCAACCATAACAGCAATCTGCCAAAACAGTATAGTCTGTAAAGAATGCAAGATTAATCATACTTCCCTAACTCAAACATTTATGAGAAAAATATTATGCTGTAGAAGATTTATCATATCTCAATATGCAAAAAGTTTCAACATTATATCATTCTCTGACTTTTCTAGGGATTTTTTGCAACAGCGGTAAACTTTCTGTTTTCAAACAGCAACATGTATACTAGCAAAATAAGCATGGTAAAGGCCATCCTTGACATTTTTATTGAAAATAAAGATGAAAAACATTATTCTAAATAACATCAAGCAAATACTAACAAAATAAAATGACGTTCCAAGCAAAACACATGTCATGTGGTGAATAAAAATATAGCTCCAAGTAAAGTTGCCGATGAACGAAGACGAAAGAGGGGATGCCTTCTGGGGCATCCCCAAGCTTAGGCTCTTGGTTGTACTTGAATATTAACTTGGGGTGCCTTGGGCATACCCAAGCTTAGGCTCTTGCCACTCCTTATTCCATAGTCCATCGAATCTTTTACCCAAAACTTGAAAACTTCACAACAAAAACTCAACAGAAAACTCGTAAGCTCCGTTAGTATAAGAAAATAAACCACCACTTAGGTACTGTAATGAACTCATTCTAAATTAACATTGATGTAATATCTACTGTACTCCAACTTATCTATAGTTCATACCACTTAATACTAGCCATAGATGCATCAAAATAAGCAAACAACACACGAAAAACAGAATCTGTTAAAAACAGAACAGTCTGTAGCAATCTGTATCAAACGTATACTTCTGGAACTCCAAAAATCCTACCAAATTAGGACATCCTAAGAAATTTCTGTATTAATCCATAGAAAAATGAATCAGATCGAGAGAACGTTTCTGTGAATTATCATAACTAATATACTGGGTGAAAAAGTTTCTGATTTTCAGCAGGATCAACATAACTATCACCGTAAGCTATCCTAAAGGTCTTACTTGGCACTTTATTGAAACAAAAGCTATAAAACATGATTACTACAGTAGCATAATCATGTGAACACAAAAAAACAGTAAATATAAATATTGGGTTGTCTCCCAACAAGCGCTTTTCTTTAATGCCTTTTAGCTAGGCATGATGATGACAATGATGCTCACATAAAAGATAAGAATTGAAACATAACGGGAGCATCATGAAGCATATGACTAGCACATTTAAGTCTAACCCTCTTCCTATGCATAGGGATTTTGTGAGCAAACAACTTATGGGAACAATAATCAACTAGCATAGGAAGGTCAAAACAAGCATAGCTTCAAGATTTTAAGCACATAGAGAGGAAACTTGATATTATTGCAATTCCTACAAGCATATGTTCCTCCCTCATAATAATTTTCAGTAGCATCATGAATAAATTGAACAATATAACCAGCACCTAAATCATTCTTTTCATGATCTACAAGCATAGAAAATTTACTAGTCTTATTCGGAATAGTGGGAGTATCATAAGAGACTCGAATACTAAAAATTGTTTCCAGATTAGAAGAGTAACGTTCAGAAAAAGGGTAATCATAATCATGACAAGTTTTATAAATATAATCATCACTACTTTTTATAGCATAAGTTTCATCATAATAATCACCATAAGTAGCAACTTCGTTCTCATCATAATCGATTGAAACCTCTTCCAATATAGTGGAATCATCACTAAATAAAGTTGACACTCTTCCAAATCCACTTTCATATTCATCACAATAAGATTCAACATCTTCAAAAATAGTGGGATCACTACTTCCTAAAGTTTAAACTCTTCCAAACCCACTTTCATCGATATAATCATCATAGGTAAGAGGCATGCTATCATCATAACAACTTTGCATATCAAAACTTTGGGTGCTAAAAATATCATCTTCATTAAACGTAGCATCCCCAAGCTTGGGACAAACATTAATTTCAACAAATATATTCTCAAATATTTCATCCTCATCAAACATAGCTTCCCCAAGCTTGGGCCTTTTCATATCATAAGCATAATCACTCTCATCATTAATAGTATGGATAGCACCAATAGTATAGCAATTATCATCATCATAATGAGTAGTAGGAGCAACATCATTTGGGAGAGATACCTTTCTACCTATGTTTATCCATTTTTTTATTTTTCTTCTTCACATTATGTGTAGGTTCAACTTTCTTCTTTGAGCTCCTTATTGATGAGATTGGTTGAATAGAAAGCTCCTCCTCGTTACCTGATTCATCATAAGAAATAATAGGAGGAGATTGGGAAGTCTCTTCCCTTTCATTAGTATTCTCTTCATCTTCTATTTGCTTTCCTTTCTTTATGTAATTGGCAATATAAGGATTTCAATGCAATTCACCGCACAATACATATAAATTTCCTCTAGATCAATATCAAGAAAATTCTCAAGATTAAATTCTGGAATAAGCTTAGTTGCACGTTTCAATTCTTCATAACCCAAAAGCAAACTAAGTTCATTATGATGCGCAAGGGAAATCAACTCATCACAATTTTCGGACACGATTCGATCATGAAACAATTTGCATCGGAGATTTAAATGACCACATTCATTGGAAAGTTCAAAAGTACGGTAGAGAAATCTTAAATTTTCAGCACTAACATTAAGCCTTTCTTGCAACCCTTTAATTTCTAAATACTTATCCCTCTTGCAATATCTATTTTCCCTATTTGGTGTGTACTTGCAAACCCAATCAACTCCACAAAAATCGACATTCTTATAAGAGATATTTTCATCATAACTAGTGCAATCATCATTAGTACTATGGATATTCAAAGAGTTCATACTAACAATATTGCAATCATGCTCATCATTGAAAGATTTAGTACCAAGCATTTTAATGCATTCTTCTTCTAGCACTTGAGCACAATTTTCCTTTTCATAATACTCACGAAAGATATTAAAAAGACGAAGCGTATGAGACAAACTCAATTCCATTTTTTGGTAGTGTTCTTTTATAAACTAAACTAGTGATAAAACAAGAAACAAAAATATTCGGTTGCAAGATCTAAAGATATACCTTCAAGCACTCACCTCCCCGGCAACGGCGCCAGAAAAGAGCTTGATGTCTACTACACAACCTTCTTCTTGTAGACGTTGTTGGGCCTCCAAGTGCAGAGGTTTGTAGGACAGTAGCAAATTTCCCTCAAGTGGATGACCTAAGGTTTATCAATCCGTGGGAGGCGTAGGATGAAGGTGGTCTCTCTCGGACAACCCTGCAACCAAATAACAAAGAGTCTCTTGTGTCCCCAACACACCCAATACAATGGTAAATTGTATAGGTGCACTAGTTCGGCGAAGAGATGGTGATACAAATGCAATATGGATAGTAGATATAGGTATTTGTAATCTGAAAATATAAAAACAGCAAGGTAACTAATGATAAAAGTGAGCACAAACGGTATTGCAATGGTAGGAAACAAGGCCTAGGGTTCATACTTTCACTAGTGCAAGTTCTCTCAACAATAATAACATAATTGGATCATATAACTATCCCTCAACAAGCAACAAAGAGTCACTCCAAAGCCACTAGTAGCGGAGAACAAACGAAGAGACTATGGTAGGGTATGAAATCGCCTCAAAGTTATCCTTTCTGTTCTATCTATTCAAGAGTCCGTAGTAAAATAACATGAAGCTATTCTTTCCGTTCAATGTATCATAGAGTTCATACTAGAATAACACCTTAAGACACAAATCAACCAAAACCCTAATGTCACCTAGATACTCCATTGTCACCTCAAGTGTCCATGGGCATGATTATACAATATGCATCACACAATCTCAGATTCATCTATTCAACCAACACAAAGTACTTCAAAGAGTGCCCCAAAGTTTCTACCGGAGAGTCAAGACGAAAACGTGTGCCAACCCCTATGCATAGGTTCATGGGTGGAACCCGCAAGTTGATCACCAAAACATACATCAAGTGGATCACGTGATATCCCATTGTCACCACATAAGCACGCCAAGACATACATCAAGTGTTCTCAAATCCTTAAAGACTCAATCCGACAAGATAACTTCAAAGGGAAAACTCAATTCATCACAAGAGAGTAGAGGGGGAGAAACGGCATAAGATCCAACTATAATAGCAAAGCTCGCGATAAATCAAGATCGTGCCATAGAGAGAACACGAGAGAGAGAGAGAGAGAGAGAGAGAGATCAAACACATAGCTACTGGTACATACTGTCAGCCCCGAGGGTGAACTATTCCCTCCTCGTCATGGACAGTGTCGGGATGATGAAGATGGCCACCGGTGAGGGATCCCCCCTCCGTAGGGTGCCGGAACGGGCTCCCGAGAGGTTTTTGGTGGCTACAGAGGCTTGCGGCGGCGGAACTCCCGATCTATCTTGTTCTTCGATGGTTTTAGGGTATATGGGAATATATAGGCCAAAGAAGTCGGTCGGGGGAGTCTTGAGGGGCCCACGAGACAGGAGGGCGCGCCTAGTAGGGGGGGCACCCCCACCCTCGTGGCCACCTTGAAGCTTCCTTGACTTCAACTCCAAGTCTCCTGGATCACGTTCGCTCCAAAAATCACGCTCCCAAAGGTTTCATTCCGTTTGGACTCCGTTTGATATTCCTTTTCTTCGAAACACTGAAATAGGCAAGAAAACAGCAATATGGGCTGGGCCTCCGGTTAATAGGTTAGTCCCAAAAAATACAAAAGTGTATAATAAAGCCCATAAACATCCAAAACAGATAATAATATAGCATGAATGCTTCATAAATTATAGATACGTTGGAGACGTATCAGTTACTTAGTGATTTACGAAAGTTCTTCAGTTTCATGCTAATCGAAATTGGTTGTTAATAAGACCTGATCAACCTTATTAATGAATCATTTTTGAACGGTGTGAAGTTGATGAATTTAGTAAGCACTACCTTTTGTACCTACCTTTTGTTTCCTGTTTTTATTAGTTAAATAAAATAAAATGCCATGTTTTGTCTGTTTTCTAAATTTCCTGTGCAATAAAAAATAACCCAAAAATAAAAGTTCTCAGAATGCTCTGAAAACGTGATATGGTTTTTTCTGAATATTTAAGAATTTTTGGTGCAAATAATACTAGAGGGAGGTGCACCAGGTAGGCAAAACCCACTTGGGCGTGCCAGGACCCCCAGGCACGCCCTGGTGGGTTGTGGTCCCCACGTGGGCCCCCTCACTTATCTCTTTAGCCCACATCATTACCTCCAGAAAAAAAATCCCCATTGCTCTCTCTCCTATGTTGTTGAGCTCAAACCCGTGGATTTCGATCTCTTAGCTCGAAGCTCCATTTTCGAAACTGCTTTGTGGGATTGTTGCTTGGTATGTGACTCCACTATTTTTCCAATTAGTTTTTGTTTTATTGGTTTATACTTCTAATAATTTTCTACTCTTGGTGCTGCTGTAGATGAGCTTGCATGATGAATTCTTAGTGTTCTAAGTAGTTTTAATGCTTTCTATGGCCTCTATGTGTCCCTAGGAGTAGTTGCTATCAATCTTGTGAAGTTTTGTTGACAAATTTTTTTCACCTCAAAATTTTTATTTTTAGAAAATTGTACACGAACATGAATATCTTCAGGAAGTTTGGCTCGAGGAAGAACTCCAAGGGTGTTATTGGGGAGTCTTCTGACAATGATCTCCACCCTTGGAGGTTGGCAGAAGTATGGCCGTGCGAATGGCCGCACATCCCGTTCCTACAAGAGGCTGTAATTTTTGAGGAGTTCATGCAATATATTGCTAATGCCGGCCTCACCAACTTCATTGCAGATGAGTGTGATCAACACCAAATCCTCATGAACATCTTTGTTCAAAGTTTTACTTTCTTGCCTAGGAATAATCCTCCTGAAGTGAGCATTTTATATGCTGAAAATCATCAGATACCGCTTACTGAATTTTGCAACATATGCATGATCCCTTCTGATGGGAGCTTGGCTGAGCCTTGGCCGGCCGAGTTTGAGGCCTTTTAGCGCACTTTGATTGCATGTGCTGAGAGGGGAGTGTCAGCCATCACTACTACTGACTTACATTCTACTGTTGTTCGTTACTTTGCACTTTTCATTACCAAATGTCTGCTTGCTAGAGAGAAGGTGGGTGGACTTAGTTCACCATACCTTGCTGTTTTATGTCATGCACTTGAGGGCGGCAACACGCATAGCTTGGGAGCTATTGTGGCTCGTCGCGTGCATCATAATAAATCTCAGGGCAAATACATGGTGGGATTTATGCTACTCGTTTGGCGGCTCACTTCAAGTTTGAGATACGCCCTCATGATTACCCTCTAACTAAAGTTTACCTAGACCGTGCAACCATTGTATCATCCATGCTTAGATTTATTTTCTTGCTTTGTTCTTGTGTATTTGAAAAACTTTAGAAAAACCAAAAAATTAGTTGTAGCTAGCTTACTTTCTATGCATGCTTAGTAGTAGTGTTAAAAAGAAAATCCAAAAAGATTTCCTTGTTCTTCGTTTGCTTGTTGGGAGATTTCCCATGTAAATAGTTTTTCTCATTTTTGCTTTTTCCCTTTTGTTTGCTCGCTCTAGAAAACCAAAAATATTTCAGTGTGTTTCTTTGAACTTATTTCCTTTTTTTTATTCGAGTTGTACCAAGGAGAAGACCATGATGAAAATGTTGGGTGGCTCTCATATGAATAATTGTTGAACTAATAAGAGCACATCTTACCTTGTCTTCTCCTGTTGAATAAAATGTTTGCAGATTCCAGCTTAGTCCATGGCACTCTTGCACTATTATTATTTTCATATCATTCGGTCGTGCAAGTGAAAGGCAATAATGACGACATCTGATGAACTTGTTGTGGCAGGGAGAAACTGGTATGAACTCGACTTGTTCTGTTTTTGTAAATATGTTTAACCTAGTATCCATGATTCAGCCCATTATGATTAAACATGTTTGCAATGAAAATTAGAGATTATAGTTTCTCATGCCATGCATAAGTAGCTGGGAGTTGATAATGATCTATCTTGGATATCAACATAGTGTTAAAATGATTGTGATGTAGTATGTTGATATGGTATCCTCCTCTGAATGTTCGAGTGGCTTGACTTGGCACATGTTCATGCATGTAGTTGAATCAAAACCAACATAGCCTCTTTGATATTTATGTTCATGGTGTTCATATCCTACTCATGCTAGTGTCCAATGTTACTTATGCATAATGCATGGTTATGATCGTTGTTGCTCTCTAGTTAGCCGCTTCTCAATCTTAATTGCTAGCCTTCGCCTGTACTAAGTGGGAACTCTGCTTGTACATCAAAAACCTTGAACCCAAAGTTATTCCAGATGAGTCCACCATACCTACCTATATGTGGTATTACCCTACCGTCCTAAGTAAATTTGCATGTGCCACCTCTAAGAAAAAATTATCCTTTTTGTGTGCCTGGATCGTTTGTGGAACGACAGGAGGTGGTCGGTATCTTCCATGCTAAGAGGGTTATTCTCAGGTCGAGTGTTTATTCACTCGCCATCGCACGAGAAAATGGGCGGTATTAGGGATGCCCAGTCCCAAACTGCAAACATGAAACAGAGTTCATCTCTGAATTAATCAAACAAAAACTCCCAATGGAGTCAAAACCTTTACATTTCCGCTTGGGAACCGCCACCAGCGTGCTTAGCATGGAAGATATTGATAATTGATGGTCGTGAAGTGAATACGAAGGGTGCATGTCTCAAAATACCATTTATCTCTATTTTAAAAATTGAGCTCTAGCACCTCTGCAAATCACTGCTTCCCTCTGCGAAGGGTATCTATTTACTTTTATGTTGTGTCACCACCTTTTAAAGCAAGCGCCAAAAACTGAGTAGAGCACAACGGTCATGATTTATGCATTATGTGTAGCTCATGTAGGGTGCATCATGACTGGATCTTTTCTACCATGAATTACAATGTTTAGTCGCTGCTTGAACTTTGGAGGTGCTCTGCATTTATGTTTTGCTGTCTCAGAAAGGGCTAGCAAGATACCACTATTGTCATATTATATCATGGTTGTTTTGACAACGTGTTGCTGTTTGAGATATTTTATTATTGCTTGCTAGTTGATTATGTCATTGATATGAGTTATTACAATCTTTAAATGTTACTGTCGACATGGTTAGTTATAATGTTGGCTGAAAACCTGGGTGTTATTTAAGCGTATTTATGCAAACAAGAGCAAAAGAGTTCCTAAAAGTTTTTCTTTCTCACTTTCAATTTATCAACTGAATTGCTTGAGGACAAGCAAAGGTTTAAGATTGGGGCAGTTCATACGCCTCCAACGTATCGACTTTTTCTCATGCTTTTCCTCTTGTTTTGGACTCTAATTTGCATGATTTGAATGAAACTAACCCCGAACTGACGCTGTTTTCAGCAGAACTACCATGGTGTTGTTTTTGTGCAAAAATAAAACTTCTCGGAAAGGAACGAAACTTTGTAAGGAATTTTTGTGGAATAAAAGAGGATTTTTGGAGCCAAGACCCAGCAGAGAGGGGCCCCTGGGTGGGCACAACCCACCAGGGCACGACCCCCTCTCCTGGCGCGCCTAGGTGGGTTGTACCCACCACGTGGTCATGCTGATGACCCCCTGATACTATAAAATCACATTATTCTAAAAAAAATTGGGAGAAAGAATTATCGCGATCCATGAGACGGAGCCGCCACCAAGCCCTGTTCTTCCTCGGGAGGGCAGATCTGGAGTCCGTTTGGGGCTCCGAAGAGGGGGATCTTCGTTCTTCGTCATCACCAACCCATCTCCATCGCTAATTCCATGATGCTCCCCACTGGGAGTGAGTAATTCCTTCGTAGGCTCGCTGGTCGGTAAGGAGTTGCATTAGATTCATCATGTAATCGAGTTAGTTTTGTTAGGGCCCGATCCCTAGTATCCACTATGTTCTTAGATTGATGTTGCTATGACTTTGCTATGCTTAATGCTTGTCACTTTGGGCCCGGGTGCCATGAACTCAGATTGAACCGTTTATGAATTCATCATTATATCCATGTTTTAGATCCGATCTTGCAAGTTGTATTCACCTACTACGGTTATGATTCGACAACCCCGGAGTGACAACAACCGGGCCCACTCTCGGTGATGACCGTAGTTTGAGGAGTTTATGTATTCACTATGTGTTAATGCTTTGTTCGGGTTGTCTATTAAAAGAAGGCCTTAATATCCCTTAGTTTCCAATATGGACCCCCTGCCACGGGAGGGTAGGACAAAAGATGCCATGCAAGTTCTTTTAATAAAGCACGTATGACTATTTACGGAATACGTGCCTACATTATATTGATGAACTGGAGCTAGTGCCATATCGCCCTAGGTTATAACTATCACATGATGAATATCATCCAACAAGTCACCGATCCAATGCCTACGAATTTATCTTGCTGTGGGGACCCCGACTCATAAGTCGTGATCACCGAATGCACGTGTACAGTGATCCCAGAGATCAATGCTCACTGAACACACAGAAGCTGAATAACAAGAGGCTTACATCCATACATACCGTATTACACAAGTAGGACCATTATGGTCAAGTCTTGAGTATATCATCGCAGCGGAAATCTTCGTCGATAACTTGGACCCATGCCATCTGCCTTAACCCTATAGGCATTCTGACTGGGAAACGTCCTAGCTTGCATGTTCGTCGCCGAAGTATTCTTCATCATATCCTGTTCTTTCATGCCTGGCCAATAAAATAACCAGTGGCAAGCCAATGAGTACTTTGAATGTACTCTCAAGCAACCCATGTTTTGGTTCAAGATACAACAATGCATGATATAGGTAAATTTTTGCGGAAAGCTAGTTTTGAGTGCAATGACATGTTCAACAACTTGTAAGACATGCATCAAGTAACCATGAGGACATGTTTACAGATATCAACATAAATAGAGTAGGCACCAACCCAACTCAATTATGTCAAGTCCTTTGAATTGACCCAAGTAGTTTTATCAACACACACACACACGGTTGAAAACTCTGGACGTAGTTTAAGCAGCACCGCCCAACCGTCCTTGACCGTGGACACGGCTATTCGAATAGTTTTACACTCTGCAGAGGTTGCACACTGTACCCACAAGATCCGGGGAACTTCCGTGTCAGCCACAACCCGTGATACCTCAAGTACCCGGGGTAAGCACCCGATCACTACCTTTCCCTAGACGACACTAACATGGAGTCCACTCGATTGGTAGTAACCCCCGTGCCCAACATTTCACATCATAAAGTTGTGGAGCCTCGCTCCCATATTCATCATATACCACAAGCACGGGGTACCAACGGTGTGTTCGGTGCCCCGTGAAAACAGTCATGGCCGCCCTACCTGGCACGACCCCGTCCCGAGAGAGAGCACCAACTCTCCCCTGTCACTAGTAATGCGGGCTCCAAGCTAGTATCGGCCTAGGTAATCAATAATGCCATTTCCCATATAAGGGTAGAGTGGTTGTGCATGTAAGGTTGGGACAGTCGACAAATCTTAAATCTAATCCGTTTTCGAAAACAACACACACACTTGCCTCGGTACACCACTTCGTCATCAAGTGGTTACCCATTTCATCATCTCCCTCGAGCATAAGTGGCACCCGACGGGGTTTTTGAAAAAGTCTTTTGAAAATACTTTGCCTCCTTCACCATGCATATACCCGTCCCTTTTTGCGTAGCACTACCTTAGCATCCTATCTACTCCCACCGGCATAACCCTCATAGGAAGGTAGGGTCATGCACAATGCAAGTATCAACGAGGAAGTATGGTGGCAACCATCGAAGTGGTTATCACCCCATCATGATTCCGTTGCAACAACGATAAGGTACTATATGACATGCATAAAAAGGTTTCATAGACATGGTCAAAGGGCTGCTTGCCTGTTTTAACAAAGTCTTCGAGGTCTTCGAATATCTCTGGTCCAACTCCGAGCATTTCGTCTACTTCGTCAACTATCGTCGAAAGCAACCATAATAAGCAACACAACAAGGCAGGAAATAAAAGTGCTCTAAAAATGTGAGTTGGACTTTTCTAGGATACCTCTGGTCATATGAGGGATGACCAAAGTGGTTTCATTGGGATTTGATCAATGGACAACTCTGAACATTTCAATATGATGGAGTCAAGGGATTAATGGATTTGCAAGAAGTGTACAGAAACATTATTTTCAAAAAATGAGAAGAGGCACTCATTTGACAAGGCATGATTTTAGAAGCACCTAGGAGTTGGTTTCTCTGTATTTGGAGTTCAAATGAATATCCTATGATTTTGCAAAGTTGGCTATACATGAAGAAATAGACCATTATTTGAGGTGATACAGAAAGTATTAATAAAAATGTTCATAAACTAAGTTATGAACTTATAGACATCTAGGAGTTTGAACCATGGAATTAGGATCAAAAATGGGCTCTCTATGATTTTCTAAAGTTCAGTACAGAAATGGAAAAACAAGATTTGATAAATGTTTGTGAAGAAAAAGTTTCTGGAAAAATGTGCATGTTGCACCAACAGGTAGAGCATGATTTATGGAGTCACTAGAAATTTGAATCATCAAATTTGGAGGTAAAATGAATATTTGGGATATTTTACAAGTTCTGGAAAAAGAAAAAAGACAAAGGAAGTGGGGGGGGGGGGTTATACCTATACCGCGCACCAAGCGCAGCATAGCGCCGCAGCGCGCTGGGCTGGCCCAGCGGCTCGGCCGCACGTGCGCAGGCGGCCACGTCGAAGGCGCCCGCCCGGAATACGTCTTCGCCGCTGGGAGACGGCACCCAGGGAAGCCGTGTCCACTTAAGTTGTGGGCCCGACCCTCAGGGTCACTTACACCCGGGGCCCACCAGGCTCTCTCACCTTCTCCCGCGTCCTGCTTCTTCCTCGCGACAGGGGACAGGGGAGGGCGCCAGTCGCCGTGGTTCCGGCCGCTCTGCTGCGTCGGACGGCGTGGTAGTGGTCTGGGCGGATGCCCCACTCCACACCGCGCTCGGGGGTGGCCGCGTTGGACACAGGGGAGACCCGGAGCGAGCAGCTCAACGGGAGGGCGGACGATGGCGTCCGGCAAGAGGGGTTCTGGGGTTGCGGGGAGCTAGAGGAGGAGGTAATGGGCGGAGGAGCCTCGTCGGCGTGAGATGGCTTCATTAGGGTCCAAAGGAGGGGAGGGGAGACTTCGGTCTGCGGGAATTTGGGCGGAGACCGACGTCGGCACCTCGGCCATGGAGGGAGCAGGAGGACAGAGAGGGAGAGGGAGTGTGTCTGAGGGGTTGTTGGGGGACGGGGAGAGCGAGTAGAGGCCAAAGAAGGGCTCGGGAGGGACTCTAAGTAGAGGGGCTGCGATGCACCGTGGACGCGGTCTACTGCGCCCATAGGCGAGCTCGTGGAGGGAGAAAGAGGGCAAGGGAGGAGGGGCCCGATAGCATTGCGTGTCACGGACGTCGAGGCGCATCGTCGGGCGCGCTGGGGAGGCCCGAGGTGGCCGAGGTGCTTGCAGGGGGCGGCTACAGTGCGGGAGCACACTGTAGCGCGCTCCAGAGCGCCCAAATGGCATGCCATGGCATTTTATATGCCTTGTGGGCGCGGCCACTAATGTCTGGTAGCTCTAGGAGGGAGTAAAGAAAGGGGAGGAAGCATTGGATGCCCTGGTGAACCACTAGGAGAGGAGAGAGGTTGAGGGAGAGAGAGGAAAGGGCTGTCCAAAGAGGTAAATGGGGGTTTTACCCTCAATCATTGAGCTTTGGAAGAGGGGAGCTACTGGAGGTCGTTGGTGATCAGGTTCAGTTGTGGTAAAAATGTGGAGCCAAGGAGATTAGTGTAGGGGGGTGAAACCAGTGACTTTTTGCAATGACCGGAAGGTGTTTGATGCAAATTTGGGTAAGCAAATGGACTCCATTTGGCATGAGACTCCACAGGGTGAAATGGCACTTATAATTAGGGCCTACCACCAATTTGGAGCTTATTTGGGCAAAGTTGGCAATGCAACTTTTGTAAACCCTAAAAATTAGCAGAAATGGACTTTTCAAGATTTAGCCATGCAAATCTATTCTCCTTGATGCACCACTTGGTGTAGTGTCATCATTAGAGGTCATGAACATGTCCACAAAAGGTTAGATCAAAAGGAGAAACTTGGCAATGTAAAGTTTCTCAAACTTGGTTCTGGACAGGAATGGTTTTGGGGCACTTTGATCAAGTTAACTTGTTCTCCAACTTTTGCCAATTGGTCTAGATGAATGATTAGACCATTTGAGCATGTTCACAAGGTTTGAGAACATTTGGACATGTTTGGCAATGTAAAGTTGCTCAAACTTCAAAATGGACAAAAATGGTTTTGAGGGTATTTCATGGGGTTATACTATTCTCCATGACATGATACTTGTCAGGATCATCAAGCATGTCATATGTGACATGATAGAATTTTCTTGGAATTTTTGGAGAATATTTCCTTTGTAAATATTTCAAAAGCTTGAAATATCCAGAAAGGGTTTTTGAGGGATTTGACCAATATTTTGAACATGACCATGTGTTGAAACTCTTATATATGGACAATATATGTCCACTGAGTTTCCCTAGGTTTTTCTCAAATATTTTTGAAACAATAAAATGATTTTTCCCTAATAAAGACCATATCTGGTCTTAAGAAAAAGCTTTTAAATAAAACAGTAAAATAACTTTTAAAATTATTATTTTTGTGGTTTCTGGGTATCCTATATCTAATAGGAGTCAAATATATTTTTGGGAAGATTTTTGCTGCCCTTAATTAAGTACTTGCAGTGCAAACCTCAATTCAGGGGTTTTTGGAAAACTAATTTTTGAAAATACTATTTGGCCAAATTATTTTTGTAAGAAATTATTTTTATGTCCTATACACATGGCATGATAATTGGTTCAAGAGTTTGGAGCAAGGAGATGAAGTATAGGAGTTGGAGGATTTATTTGATTTTTAGAGCACTTGCAAACAGCAAACAAAAATCCAATCAAGCAAAGTCCAAAACACTCAAAAGTTTTTGTCAAACCACATTTTATCATGATTTATCATCTTAAGTGTTGTGCCACAAAAATCAGGGTGTGACAGACCTACCCCCCTTACAAGAATCTCATCCCCGAGATTCCTAAACTAGGCGTGGAAAGGGATATGAAAACTGGATCCGGGGTAGTCTTCAAGTCCTCATGTTGCTAATGGGTAGCTCGCGGTAGGTTAGATTGGGCTAGGGGTCGATGGCTCGGTGGTTAATGCCCTCGTTAGTGCTCGGGCTAGCTAGGAAGTTGGAAACACTTTCGGGGTTGTGATGCATAGAAAGCATTGTGCACATCAGGTAGCTCAGGTGGCAACTCCAGCTGGTAACTGTCTTCTCTTCATCTTGTAGTGATCTTAGAGGGGGTTGTTAAATCTTGGAGTGATCTCAAAGGGGGCCGATGAATCTTGGTGTGGGTCTCCTTGTCATGGAAATGCTTGGTTCCTTAGAGAGAAGTGGCTTGCAGATACACCTGGTCTTCGACGCGGATGTTTACTTCTTGATGATGGTGGTAGTTCTTCCTCCTTGGCATGGCGGTCTTCAAATGTCCCTGGACTAGCTGAATGGCTCTGCTTCTGTCTTCAAGTTGACAAGTAGGTCACCAAATGATGATGAAAACTATCTTGTCTAAGCACTCCATGAAGACTTTGTTCACGGGGTACATAAAGTAGACCGGGGAATTAGTGGTGGTCTTGTTGAGTGTGGGCCAAGGTGGTTCTAGATCTAGTGTCAAGGCCCTAAGGTCCTGATCCGACCATGTTGTAGCTTGGTGGGGCTTAAGAGTTTCAAGGGTTCTAGTGTGCGAGTGAACGTTTATCACCTTATCTTTAAGCACAGTTTCTGAGATGCCCATAGTCTATCTAGTCCTTTAAACAAATCACACCATATCACTGATAGTATCATTTCGTATAGGTCAACTCCAATCATCACTCATGTGATTCATATCCTCATGGCTCCCGAGAGGAGGTCTAAAATCATATATGTCTACAATCCGCAACTCATATGTATGTCTACCCCTAAAAATCCATGGGTAGAACATATAAGCTGCTAAGCTTGAACGTGACAATCCAAGTGCTCAGCCTGTTCTTCCAAGGTCTAAGGTAAAGCACCTCTATCCTAAGGAAACACGTCGTAAGCCACTCCAAGATCTTGTTTCCTTCCTATGAATCAACTCCAACAACCTGTTAACTTCCATTAATCACTGCATAATCCATTAATTCTACAAATCCAACGCCTATGCTGGTGTTACACATGATCTTCTAAAGTCTTTATAATCCCCGAATACTTGAAAAGGCTATCTCTACTATAGTCAGTCCACCAATTTCCATTATTGTGATCTAGTAATACTCCAAGGTCAAGCTCACAAAGACTCCTAAATAAACTCCGACAATTAGTCCAATCTCCTAGTTTATCGTCCACCAAGAAACATGGTGTCATGATCAAGATCATCAGTCTAAATCCTGTTTACTCCGAACCATGTAGACATACTTAGCAACTATATTCAACTAGAATCACCTACTTAGATCCAAATCTCATGTCCAACGAGAATTTCTACACTTTCCCCCAAGTCATTATCGTAATATCAACTATCATTTATCAATATCCCCTGCCTAAGACAAATCCAAATATTTCCAAGAATTTCAGCTTGTGGTCATAATTGTCCTATTAAATCCAATTTACTCAGGGGTAATGAAAGTTATGCTACTCTATAATCATGATCCCACCAAGTTCATCTACCAACATGGTAGCCTTATAATCCACCAAATAGTCTCATATAATTCCTCAAGTCATTGATATAAACTCATCAAGTCATTTGTCCTCTGTTCCTATATCCTTGAATTTGGTCTTTCCTATGGCATCATCAGTTTTGGTGCTATCTTAGGATGATAATGTGCTCGTTCACTATGTCCACTAGTTCCCCAATGAACCCAGTGATAAGCAAGGTTACGGAGGCTTAACAGGTCCTCTTGCAATTCTGTGGGTTAAGCACATGGTTAAGGATTCGAGCCGGGGTATCTCATGAAGTCTCGAAGGGTCTAGGAAGGGGTAAACATAACTCTACGGGGTTGTACTTGGTCGAAGAGGCGGCAGCAAAAGTCTTCAGTGCTAGTTGGTTGTCGAAGTAGAATCCTTGGTGTACCTTGTCTTGCCGATCTTCAGTTGAGGAGAGAGAGATGAGAGGGAAGAGTAGCATAGAGGAGGGAAATGCCTAAAGGGGGTTCTATAGTGCTAGTGCAAACAAACAGGTGCAAAGCGAGCCAAACAAAAGAAACAAGGTGAGGACGGTGATATAGTCGCATGCTTGTCGCCTAGGGCAAAAGTGCGACCTATATCAAAACACAAACAAATAAAAACAAGCAACACACAATCATGGTTCTATTCGAACTATCATACGAACTCGACTGCGCATAGGGGGTACACGACTCATCCTACCCTAGGGGTTCTCGGACTCAGTAGTCGTGCCTTGTGCCTCATGCAGTCTTCTGAGTTTTCCTCAGGTGTTGCTACGTCTCTTGTTTGATGAAACGATCTAGGTTGGGCCTGAAGAATCTTCGACAACTTCTTGCCTATTGAAGTGATGGGGTGAAGGTGGCTCCTCGTAACTGGCATTGACTTGATCTTCTATTGTCTTCTTAATCATGACGATCACTTTTGCCTTTTTAAGGTGTTGGCAGTTCCAGGTGGCACTCCTTTATGCAATGACATTAACAAGGCATAATAGAGGCCCAATCTGTCAGACACATTGTTGACAATATCGTCACCAAGAGCGGGGGATGAAGAGAACCGTTTTCCTGCTCACTATAGTGAGGCGGACCAAATGGCTAGGTTCTCATCCACCGGTGGTTGCCGATACAACAACGGTAGTGACAGGGTTACCCTATTAGCGATGTATATCATGATCTTGCATAACCTATGCCCTGATCATCGTAGGCTAAGGTTGCATCATTTTGGGGCAGTGTCAAGGGTGTCACCATCTCCTGGGTCTTCAGGTCCTCATTCCTTGAGGATGCATCTTCTGTTGGTATCGTCTTGTTGTGATGTCGCCAATCTTGTGTTCAGGAGATGTGGGTGAATGTTTGGCAAGGCATCTTCCTTCTTGATTATCCACGAGGATTACAAGGAATCCAGTGGTTAGGGGCATAAGGGTTCTAGCGACCATTAAATTTTGAAGGGGAAGAGGAAAGTATATCTTAGTTTTCGAAAAACTCAGAAGGGGAAGAGAAGTATAGATAGTTTTGAAAACTAGTAGTAGTTTTGGAAATAGTTTTACCCTAACTAACGACCATGCTAACTAAGGCTTCCTACAGTCAGGATGGCTCTGGTACCAGCTCTGTGGGGACCCCGACTCATAAGTCGTGATCACCGAATGCACGTGTACAGTGATCCCAGAGATCAATGCTCACTGAACACACAGAAGCTGAATAACAAGAGGCTTACATCCATACATACCGTATTACACAAGTAGGACCATTATGGTCAAGTCTTGCGTATATCATCGCAGCGGAAATCTTCGTCGATAACTTGGACCCATGCCATCTGCCTTAACCCTACAGGCATTCTGACTGGGAAACGTCCTAGCTCGCATGTTCGTTGCCGAAGTATTCTTCATCATATCCTGTTCTTTCATGCCTGGCCAATAAAATAACCAGTGGCAAGCCAATGAGTACTTTGAATGTACTCGCAAGCAACCCATGTTTTGGTTCAAGATACAACAATGCATGATATGGGTAAATTTTTGCGGAAAGCTAGTTTTGAGTGCAATGACATGTTCAACAACTTGTAAGACATGCATCAAGTAACCATGAGGACATGTTTACAGATATCAACATAAATAGAGTGGGCACCAACCCAACTCAATTATGTCAAGTCCTTTGACTTGACCCAAGTAGTTTTATCAACACACACACACGGTTGAAAACTCTGGATGTAGTTTAAGCAGCACCGCCCAACCGTCCTTGACCGTGGACACGGCTATTCAAATAGTTTTACACTCTGCAGAGGTTGCACACTGTACCCACAAGATCCGGGGAACTTCCATGTCAGCCACGACCCGCGATACCTCAAGTACCCGGGGTAAGCACCTGATCACTACCTTTCCCTAGACGACACTAACATGGAGTCCACTCAATTGGTAGTAACCCCCGTGCCCAACATTTCACATCATAAAGTTGTGGAGCCTCGCTCCCATAATCATCATATACCACAAGCACGGGGTACCAACGGTGTGTTCGGTGCCCTGTGAAAACAGTCATGGTCGCCCTACCTGGCACGACCCCGTCCCGAGAGAGAGCACCAACTCTCCCCTGTCACTAGTAATGCGGGCTCCAAGCTAGTATCGGCCTAGGTAATCAATAATGCCCTTTCCCATATAAGGGTAGAGTGGTTGCGCATGTAAGGTTGGGACAGTCGACAAATCTTAAATCTAATCCGTTTTTGAAAACAACACACACACTTGCCTCGGTACACCACTTCGTTATCAAGTGGTTACCCATTTCATCATCTCCCTCGGGCATAAGTGGCACCCGACAGGTTTTTTTAAAAAGTCTTTTGAAAATACTTTGCCTCCTTCACCATGCATATACCCGTCCCTTTTTGCGTAGAACTACCTTAGCATCCAATCTACTCCCACCGGCATAACCCTCATAGGAAGGTAGGGTCATGCACAATGCAAGTATCAACGAGGAAGTATGGTGGCAACCATCGAAGTGGTTATCACCCCATCATGATTCCGTTGCAACAACGATAAGGTACTATATGACATGCATAAAAAGGTTTCATAGACATGGTTAAAGGGTTGCTTGCCTGTTTTAACAAAGTCTTCGAGGTCTTCAAATATCTCTGGTCCAACTCTGAGCATTTCGTCTACTTCGTCAACTATCGTCGAAAGCAACCATAATAAGCCACACAACAAGGCAGGAAATAAAAGTGCTCTAAAAATGTGAGTTGGACTTTTCTAGCATACCTCTGGTCATATGAGGGATGACCAAAGTGGTTTCATTGGGATTTGATCAATGGACAACTCTGAACATTTCAATATGATGGAGTCAAGGGATTAATGGATTTGCAAGAAGTGTACAGAAACATTATTTTCAAAAAATGAGAAGAGGCACTCATTTGACAAGGCATGATTTTAGAAGCACCTAGGAGTTGGTTTCTCTGGATTTGGAGTTCAAATGAATATCCTATGATTTTGCAAAGTTGGCTATACATGAAGAAATAGACCATTATTTGAGGTGATACCGAAAGTATTAATAAAAATGTTCATAAACTAAGTTATGAACTTATAGACATCTAGGAGTTTGAACCATGGAATTTGGATCAAAAATGGGCTCTCTGTGATTTTCTAAAGTTCAGTACAGAAATGGAAAAACAAGATTTGATAAATGTTTGTGAAGAAAAAGTTTCTGGAAAAATGTGCATGTTGCACCAACAGGTATAGCATGATTTATGGAGTCACTAGAAATTTGAATCATCAAATTTGGAGGTAAAATGAATATTTGGGATATTTTACAAGTTCTGGAAAAAGAAAAAAGACAAAGGAAGTGGGGGGGGGGGGTTATACCTATACCGCGCACCGAGCGCAGCATAGCGCCGCAGCGCGCTGGGCCGGCCCAGCGGCTCGGCCGCATGCGCGCAGGCGGCCACGTCGAAGGCGCCCGCCCGGAATACGTCTTCGCCGCTGGGAGACGGCACCCAGGGAAGCCGTGTCCACTTAAGTTGTGGGCCCGACCCTCAGGGTCACTTACACCCGGGGCCCACCGGGCTCTCTCACCTTCTCCCGCGTCCTTCTTCTTCCTCGCGACAGGGGACAGGGGAGGGCGCCGGTCGCCGTGGTTCCGGCCGCTTTGCTGCGTCGGACGGCGTGGTAGTGGTCTGGGCGGATGCCCCACTCCACGCCGTGCTCGGGGGTGGCCGCGTTGGACACGGGGGAGACCAGGAGCGAGCAGCTCAACGGGAGGGCGGACAACGGCGTCCGGCAAGAGGGGTTCTGGGGTTGCGGGGCGCTAGAGGAGGAGGTAATGGGCGGAGGAGCCTCGTCGGCATGAGGTGGCTTCATTGGGGTCCAAAGGAGGGGAGGGGAGACTTCGGTCTGCGGGAATTTGGGCGAAGACCGACGTCGGCACCTCGGCCATGGAGGGAGCAGGAGGACATTAGAGGGAGAGGGAGTGTGTCTGAGGGGTTGTTGGGGGACGGGGAGAGCGAGTAGAGGCCAAAGAAGGGCTCGGGAGGGACTCTAAGTAGAGGGGCTGCGATGCACCGTGGACACGGTCTACGGCGCCCATGGGCGAGCTCGCGGAGGGAGAAAGAGGGCAAGGGAGGAGGGGCCCGATAGCATTGCATGTCGCGGACATCGAGGCGCATCGTCGGGCACGCTGGGGAGGCCCGAGGTGGCCGGAGGTGCTTGGCAGGGGGTGGCTACAGTGCGGGAGCGCACTGTAGCGCGCTCCAGAGCGCCCAAATGGCATTCCATGGCATTTTATATGCCTTGTGGGCGCGGCCACTAATGTCTGGTAGCTCTAGGAGGGAGTAAAGAAAGGGGAGGAAGCATTGGATGCCCTAGTGAACCACTAGGACAGGAGAGAGGTTGAGGGAGAGAGAGGAAAGGGCTGTCCAGAGAGGTAAATGGGGATTTTTACCCCTCAATCATTGAGCTTTGGAAGAGGGGGAGCTACTGGAGGTTGCTGGTGATCAGGTTCAGTTGTGGTAAAAATGTGGAGCCAAGGAGATTAGTGTAGGGGGGTGAAACCAGTGACTTTTTGCAATGACCAGAAGGTGTTTGATGCAAATTTGGGTAAGCAAATGGACTCCATTTGGCATGAGACTCCACAGGGTGAAATGGCACTTATAATTAGGGCCTACCACCAATTTGGAGCTTATTTGGGCAAAGTTGCCAATGCAACTTTTGTAAACCCTAAAAATTAGCAGAAATGGACTTTTCAAGATTTAGCCATGCAAATCTATTCTCCTTGATGCACCGCTTGGTGTAGTGTCATCATTAGAGGTCATGAACATGTCCACAAAAGTTTAGATCAAAAGGATAAACTTGGCAATGTAAAGTTGCTCAAACTTGGTTCTGGACAGGAATGGTTTTGGGGCACTTTGATCAAGTTAACTTGTTCTCCAACTTTTGCCAATTGGTCTAGATGAATGATTAGACCATTTGAGCATGTTCACAAGGTTTGAGAACATTTGGACATGTTTGGCAATGTAAAGTTGATCAAACTTCAAAATGGACAGAAATTGTTTTGAGGGTATTTCATGGGGTTATACTGTTCTCCATGACATGATACTTGTCAGGATCATCAAGCATGTCATATGTGACATGATAGAATTTTCTTGGAATTTGTGGAGAATATTTGCTTTGTAAATATTTCAAAAGCTTGAAATATCCAAAAAGGGTTTTTGAGGGATTTGACCAATATTTTGAACATGACCATGTGTTGAAACTCTTATATATGGACAATATATGTCCACTGAGTTTCCCTAAGTTTTTGTCAAATATTTTTGAAACAATAAAATGATTTTTCCCTAATAAAGACCATTTCTGGCCTTAAGAAAAAGCTTTTAAATAAAACAGTAAAATAACTTTTAAAATTATATTTTTGTGGTTTCTGGGTATCCTATATCTAATAGGATTAAAATATATTTTTGGAAAGATTTTTACTGCCCTTAATTAAGTACTTGCAGTGCAAACCTCAATTCAGGGGTTTTTGGAAAACTAATTTTTGAAAATACTATTTGGCCAAATTATTTTTGTAAGAAATTATTTTTATGTCCTATACACATAGCATGATCATTGGTTCAAGAGTTTGGAGCAAGGAGATGAAGTATAGGAGTTGGAGGATTTATTTGATTTTTAGAGCACTTGCAAACAGCAAACAAAAATCCAATCAAGCAAAGTCCAAAACACTCAAAAGTTTTTGTCAAACCACATTTTATCATGATTTATCATCTTAAGTGTTGTGCCACGAAAATCAGGGTGTGACACTTGTATTGTTCTTGCTAAGTTACTACTGTTGCTACTGCTATTGTTACTGCTACAATACCACTGTTATCATTGTTACCATTAGCGTTCCTGCTGTAACTACTATCAAAACTATCATACTAATGTGCTACTAATCACTTTGCTGCAGATAATTAATCTCTAGGTGTGGTTGAATTGACAACTCAGATGCTAATACCTTGAAATAGTCTTTGGCTCCCCTTGTGTCGAATCTATAAATTTGGGTTAAATATTTACCCTCAGAAACTGTTGTGATCCCCTATACTTGTTGGTCATCAGCAACCCAACACATAGAGGGGTTGTGAATCCCTCAACGCTTAGGAGCAAGGTTAAATTGTATAGTTTTTGATAGCCAGATCGGAAAAAAATACAAAATAAAATAAATAAAAGAAAATTGCAGCAGAGTATTTTTAGATTTATATATGATAAAAGATAGACCCGGGGGCCATAGTTTTCACTAGAGGCTTCTCTCGAGAAAGTAGCATATGGTGGGTAAACAAATTACTGTTGGGTAATTGATAGAAAAGCCAATAATTATGACGATATGCAAGGGAATGATCATACATAGGCATCACGTCCAAGATTAGTAGACCGAAACAATTCTGCATCTACTACTATTACTCTATATATCGACCACTATCCAGCATGCATCTAGTGTATTAAGTTCATGGAAAACGGAGTAATGCCTTAAGCAAGATGACATGATGTAGACAAGATAAACTCATGTATGAATAAACCCCATCTTTTTACCCTTAATAGCAACGATACACACGTGTCATGTCCCTTTCTATCACTGGTATTGAGCACCGTAAGATCGAAACCATTACAAAGCACCTATTCCCATGGCAAGATAAATTAATCTAGTTGTCCAAACCAAACAAATAAACCGAATAAGAAATACGAAGCTATATTAGTCATGCATACAAGAGTTCAGAGATAACTCAAATAATTTTCATGGATAGATCCGATCATAAACTCACAATTCATCGGATCCCAACAAACACACCGCAAAAAGTCATTACATCAAATAGATCTCCAAGAACACCAAGGAGAACATTGTATTGAAGATCAAAAAGAGAGAAGAAGCCATCTAGATACTAACTATGGACCCGTAGCTCTGTGGTTAACTACTCACACATCATCGGAAGGGCAGCAAGGATGATGAAGAACCCGTTAGTGATTGATTCCCCCTCTGGAAGAGTGTCGGAAAGGGTCCCCAGATGGGATCTCTCGAGAACAAAGGTTTGCATCGGCGGAAAAAGTATATCGTGAACTCCCCCATAGGTTTTCTGATTTTATGGAATTCATAGAGGCGGAGTTAGATCAAACGGAGGCTTGTGGGCCCCACTATGTACCAAGGCGCGCACTAGTGCCTAGTGGGCCATTGCTTCGTCTTCTCATCCCCTCCCGAAGCTTCCAGGGTCTCTTATCGCCAGATAAATTCTCCAAAAAGTTTAGTGGCATTTGTACTTTGTTTGGTATTGATATTTTGCAAAGTAAAAAACAAGCAAAAAACAGCAACTGGCACTGGGCACTAAGTTAGTAGGTTAGTCCCAAAATTAAATAAAGTTGCTTGTGAATGTATATAAAACATCCAAGATTGATACTTGATGACCCACAAGTATAGGGGATCTATCGTAGTTCTTTTGATAAGTAAGAGTGTCGAACCCAACAAGGAGCAGAAGGAAATGACAAGCTGTTTTCAGCAATGTATTCTCTGCAAGCACTGAAATTATCTGTAACATATAGTTTTGTGATAAGACAATTCATAAAGGATAACAAGTAACAAGTGTGATAAAGGTGCAGCAAGGTGGCCCAATCCTTTTTATAGCAAAGGACAAGCCTAGACAAACTCATATATAAAGCAAAGCGCTCCCGAGGACACATGGGAATTACTATCAAGTTAGTTTTCATCATGCTCATATGATTCACGTTCGTTACTATGATAATTTGATATGTGAGTGGACCGGTGCTTGGGTGTTGTCCTTACTTGGACAAGCCCCCCACTTATGATTAACTCCACTCGCAAGCATCCGCAACTATGAAAGAAGAATTAAGATAAATCTAACCATAGCATGAAACATGTGGATCCAAACCAGCCCCTTACGAAGCAATGCATAAACTAGGGTTTAAGCTTCTGTAACTCTAGCAACCCATCATCTACTTATTACTTCTCAATGCCTTCCCCTATGCGAAAATCCTGGTGAAGTGTCATGTAGTCGACGTTCACATAACACTACTAGAGGAAAGACAACATACATCCACTACAAAAAAATACACTTCCGTGATGATACGTGTTTGTCACAGTAGGTCGCGTTTTTTGTCATGCATGTACATCCATGAAGATATTATGACAGAATCAAGATAGTAATACCTGTGATGTCGGTGAAGTGTTCCATGACATTACCAAAATTATCATCACGAAAGTGTCCACTTCCATGACGATAAATCACGCATCATAGAAGTGCTTTTGTCAAGGGTGACCAACACGTGGCATCCACCGTAATGGGATGCCGTTAAGCGCCATTAAGCTATCGGGTCCGGTTTTGGATCCGATAACCCGCTAATGGCCACGACCAATGCCGATTTTCCACGTGTAAAATTCTCATTGGCCGACGGAACCACGCGTCAGCTTCGTGTTGGCACAGGTGTCACTCATCCAACGCTCGAGATGGGCCTATGATATGTTGACATGTGGACGGGCCCAAAAGTGGCCCATAAAGTTTAAATGGGCTGGCCCAACTAAAGGCCCACAAGATTTAGCGGACCATAATGGGCCGGCCCAGCTAAAGCCCACAAGATTTTGCATACCATAATGGGCCGGCCCAGCTAAAGGCCCACAAGATTTAGCGGACCACAATGGGCCAGCCCAGCTAAAGGCCCACAAGATTTTGCAGACCATAATGGGCTGGCCCAGCTAAAGGCCCAACATTCTTTGTTAAGGCCCGTACGACTAGTGTCGAATCGGCCCATCAACGGCCTGTCCTAAACTTGTCATCATCGCGGCCCATGGTCACTTCTGGCCCGTTAACAGTCCGCTAAGTATTTGGGCCGAATTACGGCCCGGTGTATTCCCGGCCTGTTAAAGGTCCTATTTCATTTGGGCCCATTTACACGCCATTGAAACTTTCGGCCCATAAAAGACTGTGAAGGATTTGGGTCATATTCGGCCATGTCTGACATTCGGCCTGTTAGAGGCCCACTATAGATTTGGGCCACTTTCGGTCTGTTATGATTTTCAGCCTGTTAACGTCAGACGAAATCCATGGGCCATATGTGGCCCAACGTCACATCTGGCCCATTAACGGCCCATATAAAAATGATGATAGTCTAGCCCGACCAAATTTCTGGCCTGTTAAATGCTCGTGTATTAGGTCGGCGCATTTACGGCCCGTCCGAATTTCGGCCTATCAAAGATCCGCATCGTAAATGGGCAACCATTTCGGCCTGCTAAGACCAGTGGGTTATTTGGCACAATCAGGGCCCAATCTCACTTTCGGTCTATTAAAGGCCCATGTTTTTTATGGGCTCGAGATATTTACACCTGTAAACGGCCTATTTTTACTGAGGGACCAAATTATGTTTAGGTCTATTAAAGGCCCACTATGGGCACAGGCCTACCAGAAAAATATGAAAGCTTATGCTGATTTAGGCCCAGATATTTTTAGTGGGCTACATGCAAATTTCGACCCATAATCATTTCTAGCCCAATTGGAATGGGCCCGATGAATGTTGGCATGTTGGGCTCCTACGAAGCTTTCGACCGAATACATTACTAAGATAAACCTACACTATACAAATATAGCGTCATAATTATTGCAGCCTTTGGAAGCATCATAAATGCTCTATCATAACAAAATAAATTCCAACCATACAACAAAAGGCATGTTGGTGTCAGTGTACTAAAGTAGGGACACTCCTTTGTACCCCTTACTTGTGCGCGGGCAGTCAGAGCCATAGGCCGAAGCCACACTTAGCAGGCCAAAAGGGAGGAGTCGAAGCCACAAGACAATTAGTGCAATGACGAAGACCAAGACCACAAAGAGTAGATGGACGAAGCAGGTTCCCCCGGCAAGACCCTTGCCAGGGCAGCCTCAGTAGCCCCGGCAAGGCCCTTGCCGGGGCGGCTCGCCCACACCAGCAGAGTGAGCCACCCTCGAACCCACGGTCTCCAACACCGTCAACCGCGTTAGGCCAGGGCTCGGGAGGCACCTCCATGGTGGCATGCAGATCTTTGTGAAGACAAAGAATATTCAAGATCAGATGAGGATTGGAAGGCAACGATCCATGACAGGATCCTTGCCGAGGAAATCCACAAGACCCCCGGCAAGATCCTTGCCTGGGATGACAGCGCGCCACGGCAAGACCCTTGCCGGGCCACCCGGCAAGTCCCTTGCCAAGGGCGTCAGCGGAGCCACTGCCAGGCCCGCACCAACCAAATCTCCATCGCCGTTCACATGCAGCTGCCAGCCCAACCAGCTGGGTAGGCACCTGCGTGGCAACATGCAAATTCCATGCCAACTCAGCGCACGCCTGCGTGGCGGCATGCAGTTCTTCGTGAAGGCTCCACCACCACGCCACCTTAGCTGCATGCCTGCCTACATGGTGCCACATGCATCGCTGGCCAGGGTGCATGTCGAAGCAAGGAGGAGCGACGACAGACGGGACGGGCCTCTCCCCCGTCCCCGATAAAGCAAGGGGACACCTAAGCTACGCATTAAATGTGTCTTGTCCTATAATATGAGCGATAAGCTCGTAGCACTGTAGGCCTTTCCACCTCCTATGTGCCACTGTGGCAGCCCCTTTCGACTATAAAAGGAGGCCCATGGCGTACTGGAGAGGGATTCGGCTCTTTTGAACCACGCAGCCACCATAGCTAGTTCAAGAGCTCAAGAACACTCAATACATCCACCAAAGCAGGACTAGGGTTTTACGCATCCTCGCGGCCCGAACCTGGGTAAACGATCCTTGTGCTGGTTACTAATCTTGCTCTTCTCACAACCCCGCGCCCCGCAACCGTAGTAGGGATTCTTGTGATCCCATAGGTGTCGTTTCCCACCGACATCCTTGGCGCGCCAGGTAGGGGGCGCAATTGTGAGAATCTGGTCTAGTAGTTGGCCTAGCAGTTCTTCATCGCCATGGCTCCTAAGAAGAAGATCACCATGGCGATTGGTTTGTCTGGGACCAGACTGCCAGTACCAGTGCGGACCAGTAGCAGGCCGGTCGCGGAGAGAATCCATGACGCGGCCCGCGAACATCCACATCACCTTGGCAGTCCAGGCCTGGTGAGCGGCGTCGTTCGTATGCCAGGCGACGAACCACGCATCGCGGGCTCCAGAGATGGAGTCGGGCCCCCAGCAGGCGGCGCGGGGCCCTCCAGGGGCGTTGTCATGCCGCCAGACGGCGGCGCGGCAACCTACAAGACGCCAACACCGGCGCCCACGGTGCGCTCTTCCCAGGTCGTGCACGATGAGCAGCGCCGCCCTGCTGGAGACCCTGGGCGCCGCCCTGGGAAGAGTCCCATGCGTCCTTTGCATGATGAGGAGGGCCAGGATGCGCGCCGAGGTGCTAGCGGAGGTGGCGGACAGCTGCAGGACCGTGATGGGGCTCCCTCTAACGTGGTTAGAAGTCGAAGCGCATCGCGGTCCACACAGCTTTCGCCATCGCCCACGCCAGCAGAAGCACTAACACGCGCGCAGCTGCTCCTCGACTTTCCTCCCGCTGCGGAGAAGCTTGACGAGTGGAGGGCCACCATCCGGAGCCTCATCGGCATCGCTAACAACGACGAGTTGCGGCCAGCGGGACCCGTAGGCCGTCGCTCCGTCAAGCCACCGCATGCCGGCGGAGGTCGGGACGGAGGCGGTGCGGCCACGGTGCACTCCCCTCCTCCATCCCGGCCACCGCGGGTGTCGGTCCATCGCGACGACGCTCGTGACGATATCTCCATAGCATCGTCCGACCCACGAACCCACCGCGACCAGCGTCAAGTTCTTCGGGAGCGAGCTCATGAAGACGCTCGAACCACCATCGAGCGCCGACGTGACACGCGCCACCAGTCGGACAGGAGGGCAGGGCCCACTACAGACCACCCAGCACCGGGAGGCTACGGTGGCCTACCCTACGAGGTGGGTTGTCTGGCCTTCACCCATGAGCTGCGGCAGTTCCAGTGGCCCTCCCACCGCACGTTCAAGCCCGACGTTGGCGATAAGTACAACGGCAAGACTCACCCGTCGGAGTTCCTCAGCATCTACACCATCGCAATGCAAGCTACTGGGGCCCATGACAATAAGGTGCTTGCCAATTACTTCCCATTGGCACTCAAGCCCAATGTTATGTCATGGTTGATGCACTTACCGGTGGACTCCATTTCTTCTTGGGCGGATCTATGTCATGAATTTGTTGGCGCCTTTACGGGAGGCCACCAAGCTCATGGCCAGGCGAGTGATTCGCATATCATCCCCCAGAAGGAAGGAGAAAACTTGCGCAAGTACATCCAAAGGTTCAGCCGAGTGCAGTACAACATCCCCAACGTTCATCCTGCCGCCATGATCAGTGCATTCCATTAGAATGTACTTAACCGTAAGATGCATGAGGAGCTGGCGATGAACAAGGTCAAGGATGTGGCCGAACTTTATGTTCTGGCCGATCGGTGCGCCCACGCTGAAGAGGGAAGGAAGTACCCCAGCGAAGACGCCGGCGTGAAAACCAACTCCACGGATGATACCGCCACCCCGGCGAAGAAGGGCCGGCGCCGTAACAGGAAGCGCAAGGGCAAGACCGTGCTTGCCGTCGAGGGATCCGGCGATACCGGCGCCACCAAGAAACCCAAGGCGAGTGACCCCGGCAAGGAGGTTGCCGGGTGTGCTGCCTGTCGGTCCTTGGCGGCTGCCGATAAGCCAGGGGGCTCTGACAAGCAGTATTTCAAGATCCACCGCACCAAGGGCCATGATCTCCAGAACTGCCGACAAGTGGAGCTACTCGCTGAGAAGCAGAAAGCTGAGTACGAGCGGCGGGACAAGGAGAAGGGCCAAGAGGGTGCCGAGGGATCCGGCAAGAGGCGTGGCGGCCCAGGAGGCCGCCGCGACAAAGATAATCAGCAAGAGAGGCCCGCCCGGGGCCGTGACAAGAAGCAGGAAGACGATGATCACGACGCGGACGATGAGTCCGGCGACCACGGGTTCCAGAAATCCACAGAAGCCATGTGCGTCCATGATGGCGCCTCGCTGCATACATCCCACTGCCAGCTCAAGCAGTGGGCGCGTGAGATCACAATGGTGGAGCCGTCGTTCGATGCGCGGAAGCCGCTGAAGTGGTCCGGCACGCCTATCGTCTTCGACACCGAGGACCATCCTGATCACACTACTATGGTCGGGTGCTTGCCGTTGTTGGTTTCACCAACAATCCGCAATCTCAAGGTGACGAAGATGCTGGTTGACGGCGGGGCCGGTCTGAACTTGATCTCGCCTATGAAACATATGAAAATTCAGATTTATGACATTCAATTCATTCCCCCATTTACTCATAGGATATACGTGAAGCACAAGAGTAAATGACAAACTACTCCAAAAGATTTGAGTGAAGGGCACTGAGTAGGCAAATAATTATTAACTAGCCATGGGAGGATTCTTTTTCATTCAATATTTCAGATCCAATGATTTTATTCAGACAGCAAGCAAAACAAAATAAAATGACATTGCAAGGATAGCACAACTCATGTGAAGAAGCAAAAACTTAGGTTCAACCGATACTAACCGATAGTTGTTGAAGAGAAAAGGTGGGATGCCTACCGGGGCATCCCCAAGCTTAGATGCTTGAGAATTCTTGAAATAATGTCTTGGGGTGCCTTGGGCATCCCCAAGCTTGAGCTTTTGTGTCTCCTTAATTCCTTTTATACGTCGGTTTCCTAAATCTCAAAAGCTTCATACACACCAAACTCAACAAGAACTCGTGAGATAGATTAGTATAAACCAATGCAAAACCTTATCATTTTCTACTGTAACAAATTACTAAAATTATTATTCAATATTGCATACTAAATGCCTCTGCATATTTAACACTCCTATCCTCAAATAGAATCATTAAACAAGCAAACATATGCAAACAATGCAACCATAACAGCAATCTGCCAAAACAGTATAGTCTGTAAAGAATGCAAGATTCATCATACTTCCCTAACTCCAAAAATTATGAAAGAAAATTCTCACTGTATTAAATTTATCAGAGATTATTATGAAAAATATTTCAACATTTTAGCACATTCTGACTTTTCTAAGGAATTTTTGCAACAGCGGTAAACTTTCTGTTTTCAAACAGCAACATGTATACTTGCAAAACAAGCATGGTAAAAGGCTATCCTTGACATTTTTATTAAAACTAAAGATGCAAAACATTATTATAAATAACATCAAGAAAATACTAGCAAAATAAATTGACTCTCCAAGCAAAACACATATCATGTGATGAATAAAAATATAGCTCCGAGTAAGGTATACCGATAGTTTTGAAGACGAAAGAGGGGATGCCTTCCGGGGCATCCCCAAGCTTAGGAGCTTGAGTATTCCCTTAATATTTCCTTGGGGTGCCTTGGGCATCCCCAATCTTAGGGTATTTCCACTCCTTATTCTGCTCATATCGATATCTCACCCAAAACTTGAAAACTTCGATCACACAAAACTTAACCAAACTTCGTGAGATAGATTAGTATGATAAAGAGCAAACCATTCACTTTGGTAATGACAAAGACAAGGTTCATAATTGTTTTCACACAATGCCTACTGTACCATATCATTTCTACAAATTATATTGAGAAATATAAGCCATAGAAACTAGAAAACAAGCAGACTATGCAATGAAAACAGAATCTGTCAGAAACAGAACAGTCTGTAATGATCTGAACAATAACCATATTTATGCTACTCTAAAAATTATGAAATAAATTGGTTGACGTGAGTAATTTGTCTATTAATCTTCTGCAAAAAGAATCAACTCAAAATCACTCTTCTGTAAAAAAATTACATCTATTCTCGTGAGCGCAAAGTTTCTGTTTTTTACAGCAAGATCACATTAACTCTCACCCGAGTCTTCCCAAAGGTTTTACTTGGCACTTTATTGAAACAAAAGATATAAAACATGAATAATACAGTAGCTTAATCATGTAAACACACAAAAACAGTAAGGGTAAATATTGGGTTGTCTCCCAACAAGCGCTTTTCTTTAATGCCTTTTAGCTAGGCATGATGATTTCAATGATGCTCACTTTAAAGATAGGAATTGAAACACAAAGAGAGCATCTTGAAGAATATGACTAGCATATTTAAATCTAACACACTTCCTATGCCTAGGGATTTTGTGAGCACACAACTTATGGGAACAAGAATTAACTAGCATAGGAAGGCAAAACAAGTATAACTTCAAAAAATTTAACCACATAGAGAGGAAACTTAATATTATTGCAACTCCTACAAGCATGTATTCCTCCCTCATAATAATTTTCAGTAGTATCATGGATAGCAACTTTTTTTCTCATACTCAATTGGAACCTCTTCCGAAATAGTGGAATCATTACTAGCTAAAGTTGACACTCTTCCGAATCCACTTTCATAAATATCACACTAAGATTCAACATCCTCCAAAATAGTGGGATCACTAATTCCTAAAGTTGACACTCTTCCAAACGCGCTTTAAATGATAGTATTATTCATAATCCAAAAGGTATAAGTGAAGTTCATGGAGAATTCTACAACTGACCAATATCCAAGCTCAAAATGTATAAGTGAAGCACATGAAGCATTCTATAAAACCATACTCAAAAGATTTAAGTGAAGCACAAAGAGTAATTCTATAAGATAAGTGAAGCACATGAAGAATTCTATAAATCAATGAAGGGCTATCTCTTTCTAGCATGGTTCTTTAAGAAAAGGAAAAACACAAAGGACACAAATCATGTGAACAAAACAAAAACCGAGGTATACCGATATTTGTTGAAGAAGAAAGATGGGATGCCAACCTCAGCATCCCCAAGATTAGATGCTTGAGTATCCTTTGAAATATTTACTTGGGGTGCCTTGGGCATCCCCAAGCTTGAACTCGCCTCTCTTTATTCTTCTCATATTGATAGCTCCTCGACCTTCGGGCACTTCATCCACACAAAACTTTAACAAAAACTTGTGAGATCCGTTAGTGTAATAAAACAAATCACTACCTTTAGGTACTGTAATTAACTCATTCTTTATTCATATTGGTGTTAAACCTACTGTATTCCAACTTCTCTATGGTTCATACCCCCCGATACTAGCCATAGATTCATCAAAATAAGCAAACAACACACGAAAAACAGAATCTGTTAAAAACAGAATCTGTTAAAAACAGAACAGTCTGTAGTAATCTGGAAGTTTGCCAAACTTCTGTGACTCCTAAAATTATAAACTAAATTTGAAAATTTGAACAATTTGTACATAAGTAATGTGCAAAAAGTTTCAGACCCATTTGACTTGCCAGTAAAAAATGTAAATTCACGCACTACAGCCAAAGTTTCTGTTTTTGTTTTGCACATAGTAAACAAGCAATCTAATCATCCTAAAACCAAGGCTTGGCACATTATTTTTATAATACAATGAATATATACAAGGGGATAATTATTTACAGAGAAACTTCCATGAAAAATTCTACATTGTTTCTGTGAGCATGAGCACAAGTGCTCAAGGTCGACCCTCACTTCTTCAATGCAAAACCTTCCAATCACTTCTCTTTTTTGAAAAACTTTTTAGGCATGAGAGGCAAGTAATAATTTTTTTTGTATTTTCATTTTTTAATTTTTTTGTATGTTTCACCCACAACTAAACAGAAACAAAAAGGAAAAACAAAATCTACTTAGTGAAGGAAGCAAACAAGCACATACGAGAATATCAACCCCACGCTATTTCTCCCCGGCAACGGCGCCAGAAAAGAGCTTGATAATCCCCAAGTGCAAGGAATCATCGTAGGACTTTCCAAAGGTGGAAGTGATAAGTATGGAGTGTCGAACCCACAAGGAGCTAAAGGTAAGATCAATATTCTCTCAAGCCCTATCTGCCACTGATACGACTCTACGTGCACCGGACGTTTGCTTCCAACTAGCAACAAGAAATAAAACTTCGTTGTGGGCATGAAGAGGATAACTTTGTATGATATCGAAGAGCTAATACATAAAAGTAGGTGTTGTTATCATAAAGTTAGAATATAATACTACATATTATAAATAGCGAGTGTAGAATAATGGTGGATCGGTGTGCGGAATTGTCCTAGGCAATTGTTAACAAGACCAGTAATCACTATTGCAGTTTCATATGAGGGAGAGGCATAAGCTAACATACTTTCCCTACTTGGATCATATGCACTTATGATTGGAACTCTAGCAAGCATCCGCAACTACTAAAGATCATTAAGGTAAAACCGAACCATAGCATTAAAGCATCAAGTCCTCTTTATTCCCATACGCAACAATCCCTCTTACTCGGGTTTGTGCTTCTGTTCACTCACCAACCCACTATAAGCGAATCATGAACGTATCCCTACAGCGGGAATCCCTCACGCTTGCGCGACACAGAGGGCACCATAGGACAGCACCAAAGTAAAACATACAACTCATACCAATCTAGATCATCAATCAACCCAAAGACAAAAGATATCTACTCAAAACATCATAGGATGGCAACACATCATTGGATCATAATATGTGGCATAAAGCACCATGTTCAAGTAGGGGATTACAGCGGTTTGCAGGAGAGTGGACCGTGTAAAAGAGATGAGGATGGTGATGATGATGGTGATGTTGATGAAGATGATCACCGTGGCAATGATTCCCCTCCCGATGGCACTCCGGCGCCACCGGAAGAGAGGAGGAGAGGTTCTCCCCCTTGTGCTTCCTCCTCCATGGCCTCCACCCTCTGGTCCTTGGCCTTCATGATGATGAAGACCCCTCCAGGATACTCCTCTATGGCCACCGGTGATGATGGCCCCCTCCGGCAGGGCGCCAGAGAGGGCCTAGATTGATTTCTCGTGGCTACAGAGGCTTGCTGTGGCGGAACTCCCGATCTAGGTTAATTTTCCGAGGTTTCTGTATTTATAGGAATTTTTGGCGTCGGTCTCACGTCAAGGAGGTGCCCGAGCTGTCCACGAGGCAGGCCCACGCGCCCGTACCAGGTGGGAGCGCCCCCCACCCTTGTGGGAAGCTCGGGACTCTTCTGGCCCAACTTCGATGCTCCATGGTCTTCTTTTGCTCCATAAAAGATCATCAAAAATTGGCCCGTGAATTGGACTTCGTTTTGTATTCGTTTTCTGCAAAACTCAAAAACAAGGAGAAAACAGAAACTGGCACTGGGCTCTAGGTTAATAGGTTAGTCCCAAAAATCATATAAAATATCATATAAATGCATATCAAACATCCTAGAAGGATAATATAATAGCATGAATACTCCATAAATTATAGATACGTTGGAGACGTATCACCTACCCTCCCGTGGCAGCGGGGTCCTAGCGGAAACTAAGGGATATTAAGGCCTCCTTTTAATAGAGAACCGGAACAAAGCATTAGCACATAGTGAATACATGAACTCCTCAAACTACGGTCATCACCGAGAAGTATCCCGATTATTGTCACTTGGGGGTTAACGGATCATAACACATAATAGGTGACTATAGACTTGCAAGATAGGATGAAGAACATACATATATTCATGAAAACATAATAGGTTCATATCTGAAATCATGGCACTCGGGCCCTAGTGACAAGCATTAAGCATAGTTAAGTCATAGCAACATCAATCTCAAAACATAGTGGATACTAGGGATCAAACCCTAACAAAACTAACTTGATTACATGGTAAATCTCATCCAACCCATCACTGTCCAGCAAGCCTGCGATGGAATTACTCACGCACGGTGGTGGGCATCATGAAATTGGTGATGGAGGATGGTTGATGATGATGACGGCGACGAATCCCCCTCTCCGAAGACCCGAACGGACTCCAGATCAGCCCTCCCGAGAGAGATTAGGGCTTGGCGGCGGCTCCGTGTCGTAAAATGCGATGAAACTTTCTCTCTGATTTTTTTCTCCCCGAACGTGAATATATGGAGTTGGAGTTGAGGTTGGTGGAGGTCCAGGGGGCCCACGAGATAGAGGGTGCGCCCAGGGGGAGGGGGTGCGCCCCCCTGTCTCGTGGACAGGGTGTGGGCCCCCTGGTCTTGATTCTTTCGCCAATATTTTTATATTTTCCAAAAAGTCGCTCCGTGGATTTTCAGGACATACCGAGAACTTTTCTTTTCTACACATAAAACAACATCATGGCAGTTCTGCTGAAAACAGCGTCAGTCCGGGTTAGTTTCATTCAAATCATGCAAGTTAGAGTCCAAAACAAGGGCAAAAGTGTTTGGAAAAGTAGATACGTTGGAGACGTATCACACCCAAATGACATAAGCCATGATAACAATGATCTCCTATTTTAACAGAGACAACAGACATGCCAACAATAGGTCTATGTTTATCTTTATCATCGGGTTTAGCAATTCTAGCAGCTTCATCACTGAAATAAATAACATGCCCATCAATATTATCGACCAAGAGATCTTTAACCATAGTAATACTAGGTTCAAATTTAATTTGTTTAGGGGGTGTAGGTGTTCTAGTATAGTTCTTATGGACTACGGCTGAAGCTTTGGCATGTTCCTTTATCATAACAGGGAAAGGTGGTCTCTCAATATAAACAGTAGGAATAATAGGATCAACATTATAACTACCAGTTTCTTCCTCAGCCTTATGGGTTCTACTATTTTTACTTAAATGGGGGGACGAACTTTAAACCACTTCTCCTTAGGGAGATCAACATGAGTAGCAAATGATTCACAGAAAGAAGCTACTATCTCAGAGTCAAGTCCATTCTTAGTGCTAAATTCATGAAAAGCATCGGTATTCATAAAAGATTTAACACAATCAAATTCAAGGTGTATACCTGACTCCTTACCTTCATCGAGCTCCCAATCTTCAGAGTTGCGTTTAATTCTTTCCAAGAGATCCCATTTGAATTCAATAGTCTTCTTCATAAAAGAACCAGTACAAGAAGTATCGAGCATGGATTGATCATTATGAGAATGCCGAGCATTAAAGTTCCAAAGAATTTTTTCTATCGAGAGCTCATGATTGGGGCATGAATATAACAATGACTTAAGCCTCCCCCAAGCTTGAGCGATCTTTCTCCTTCATGAGGCCAAAAATTATATATATAATTCCGATCATGATGAGCCAGATGCATAGGATAAAACTTCTGATGAAATTCCAATTTCAATCGGTTGTAATTCTAAGATCCAATATCATCACATGGCCTATACCATGTCAATGCCTTTCCCTTCAAAGATAAAGGGAAGACCTTCCTCTTGACCTCATCTCTGGTCAAACTTGTAAGCTTAAATAATCCACAAACTTCATCCACAAAGATTAGATGCATATCAGGATGTAGTGTTCCATCTCCTGCATAAGGATTAGCTAGCAGTTTATCTATCATACCTGAAGGAATTTCACAATAAATATATTCAGTAGATTCAGTAGGTTGAGGAGCAACTTTTTGTTCTTCCGCTTGGGGTGAAGATACCCCGAACAAGCCCCTCAAAGGATTATTTTCCATAGTGACAATAAATTTCAGCACACAATATAAATTTTTCCTTACCAAATTCCACTCACCAAATGCGCTTCACACCCCGGCAACAGCGCCAGAAAACAGTCTTGATGACCCACAAGTATAGGGGATCTATCGTAGTCCTTTCAATAGGTAAGAGTGTCAAACCCAACAAGGAGCATAAGGAAATGACAAGTAGTTTTCAGCAAGGTATTTTCTGCAAGCACTGGAATTATGGGTAACATATAGTTTTGTGATAGATAATTCATAACGAGTAACAAGTAACAAGTGTAACAAAGGTACAGCAAGGTGGCCCGATCCTTTTTATAGCAAAGGACATGCCTGAACAAACTCTTATATAAAGCAAAGCGGTCCGAGGACACATGGGAATTATTGTCAAGTTAGTTTTCATCATGCTCATATGATTCGCGTTCGTTACTTTGATAATTTGATATGTGGATGGACCGGTGCTTGGGTTCTGTCCTTACTTGGACAAGCATACTACTTACGATTAACCCCTCTCGCAAGCATCCGCAACTACGAAAGAAGAATTAAGATAAATCAAACCATAGCATGAAACATGTGGATCCAAATCAGCCCATTTCGAAGCAACGCATAAACTAGGGTTTAAGCTTATGTCACTCTAGCAACCCATCATCTACTTATTACTTCCCAATGCCTTCCCCTAGGCCCAAATCATGGTGAAATGTCATGTAGTCGATGTTCACATTAACACCAGTAGAGGAAAGACAACATACATCTCATCAAAATATCAAACGAATACCAAATTCACATGATTACTTATAACAAGACTTCTCCCATGTCCTCGGGAACAAACATAACAACTAAAAAGCCATGCTCATGTTCATAATTAGAGGAGTATTTAATAGCATCAAGGATCTGAACATATGATCTTCTACCGAATAAACGAACTAGCATCAACTACGAGGAGTAATCAACACTAGTAGCCACCCACAGGTACCAATCTGAGGTTCTGAGTCAAAGATTGAATACAAGAGATGAACTTGGGTTTGAGAGGAGATGGTACTGGTGAATATGTTGATGGAGATTGACCCTCCCTTGATGAGAGGATCGTTGGTGATGACGATGGCTTTGATTTCCCCCTCCCAGAGGTAAGTTTCCCCAACAGAATCGTTCTGCCAGAGCTTTAGATTGCTCCTGCCCAGGTTCCACCTCAAGACAGCGGCGCTTCGTCCCGAAAGCTCTCGCATGATTTTTTTCCAGGTCAAAAGACTCCATATAGCAGAAGATGGGCACTTGAGACCTGCCAGGGGGCCCACAAGCCCTGGGGGCATGCCCAGGGGGGTTGGGCGTGCCCCCAAGCTTGTGGCCACCTGGTGGGTCCCCTCTGGTATTTTCTTTGCCCAATAATTCTTATATATTTCAAAATAATTCTCCATAAATTTTCAGGACTTTTGGAGTTGTGCAGAATAGGTATCTCAGATTTGCTCCTTTCCGGTAATTCCAGCTGTCGGCATTCTCCCTCTTCATGTAAATCTTGTAAAATAAGAGAGAAAAGGCATAACTATTATACCATAATGTGAAATAACAGTCCATAATGCAATAAATATTGATATGAAAACATGATGCAAAATGGACGTATCAATATTATAATAGCATGGAACAGTAAAAAATTATAGATATTGGAGACGTATCAAGAGTCCCCAAGCTTAATTCCTGCTCGTCCTCAAGTAGGTAAATAATAAAAACAAAAAATTTGACGTGGAATGCTACCTATCATATTCATCATACAATCTTTTCTTTTATGTCATGGACATTTGGACTTGAATGAATCAAAGCAATAGTCTATAATTTGACATGAAGACATCAATACTCAAGCATATCAACAAGCAACCATGTCTTTCAAAATATCAATGCTAAAGAAAGCTATCCCTAGCCCATTATGCTCAATCATTGATCCATTCATGAAATACAGCCAAATATTAGCTACATCCAATGCACAAGTATGACAATAGTGTTCTCTAGTTGGTGCTTTATAAGAGAAGATGGAGACTCAAAATTAAAAGTAATAAAAGTAAATAGAAAGGTCCTTCTGATATGTCTCCAACGTATCTATAATTTTTTATTGTTCCATGCTATTATATTATCCATCTTGGATGTTTTATATGCATTATTACGCTATTTTATATCATTTTTTGGGACTAACCTTACCCTAGTGCCTAGTGCCAGTTGTTGTTTTTCCTTCTTTTTTGCCTTTATAGAAAATCAATATCAAACGGAGTCCAAATGGAATGAAACTTTTTGATGATTTTTTTGGCCACAAAGACACCCAAGAAGCTTCGGGAGCAAGCCAGAAGAGCCATGAGGTGGCCACAAGCTTGGAGGGCGCGCCCCTTGTAGGTCCCTCGTGGCACTTCCAACCCTAATTTTTCTTCTATAAATACCCAAATATTCCCCAAAGACGAGAGGGCACACCAAAAATACTTTTCCGCCACTGCAATCTTCTGTTCTCGTGAGATCCCATCTTGGGGCCTTTTCCGGCACCCCGACGGAGGGGGATTCGATCACGGAGGGCTTCTACATCAATCTTGCTGCCCCTCCGATGATGTGTGAGTAGCTTACCAAGGACCTACGGTTCCATAGCTAGTAGTTAGATGGCTTCTTCTCTCTCTTTGATCTTCAATACAATGTTCCCATCAATGTTCTTGGAGATCTATTCGATGTAATCTTCTTTTGCGGTGCGTTTGTTGAGATCCGATGAATTGTGGGTTTATGTTCAGATTAGCTATGAATATTATTTGAGTCTTCTCTAAACTCTTTTATGCATGATTTATATAGCTTTGTATTTCTCTTTGATCTATTGATTTGGATTCGCCAATTAGATTGAGTTTTCTTGCAATTAGAGATGTGCTTTGTAATGGGTTCAAGCTTGTGGTGCTCAATCCCAGTGACAGAAGGGGACATGACACGTATTCTATTGTTGCCATTAAGGATAAAAAGATGGGGTTTATTCATATTGATTGGATCTATCGCTCTACACCATGTCATCTTGCATAAGGCATTACTCCGTTCTTGTTAACTTAATACACTAGATGCATGTTGGATAGCAGTCAATGTGTGGAGTAATGGTAGTAGATGCAGGAAGGAGTCAGTCTACTTGTCTCAGACATGATGCCTATATACATGATCATTGCCTTAGACATCTTCATAATTATTCGCCTTTCTATCAATTGCTCAAAAGTAATTTGTTACCCATCGTATGCTTTCTTTCAAGAGAGAAGCCTCTAGTGAAAACTATGGCCCCCGGGTCTATCTTTTATCATATTATTTTCAGATCTACAAAACCAAAAACACAAAAAAAATACCTTGTGCAATTTATTTGCTTTTATCTTATTTTGCACTTTTACTTATATTCTATATCTATCACTATCAGATCTCATCCTTGCAGGTAACCGTGAAGGGAATGACAACCCCTTTATCGCGTTGGGTGCAAGTATTTGTTTGTTTGTGTAGGTGCTATCATCGGAGACTTGTGTGTTCCTCCTACTGGATTGATACCTTGATTCTTAACTGAGGGAAATAGTTATCTCTACTTTGCTGCATCACCCATTCCTCTTCAAGGGAAAAACCAACGCAAGCTCAAGAAGTAGCAGGAAGAATTTCTGGCACTGTTGCCGGGGAGGATCTACATCAAGCCTACCAAGTACCTAACATAAACTCGCATCTCTTGCATTTTCATTATTTGCCATTTGCCTCTCATTTTCCTCTCCCCCACTTCTAAAAAGTTTTTTGAAAAATACTAAAACATTTGCCTTTTATTTGCCTTCATTCCATTTGCCTTGTTTGTTTGCTTCTTGTTTGCTTGGGTGTTAGATTGCTTGCTTTGTCATCATGTCTCAATGCCTAGCTAAGGGCGTAAAACAATAGCGCTTGTTGGGAGGCAACCCAATGTTATTTTTGTTTTTCTTGTTTTCCTTCTGTTTTTTCTACAATACACAATTATTCTACTATTATGAGTGAGTTTTTTATGTTTTAGTTAGTTTTTGTGCCAAGTAAGACCTTTGGGATGATTTGGAAGATAGTTGATTGGATTCTGTGAAAAACAGAAACTCTTGCGCCCAGTTCTGGAATTTTGTAAATTCACAGAAAGGTATGTTTGCTCTGAATTTTTTACACAAGGTTGATATACAAATTTCCCACGCCCCCCTAAGTTTTTAGGGTTTTTAGAGTTACAGAAGTATGAGCAATATTCAGGTTATTATAGACTGTTCTATTTTTGACAGATTTTGTTTCAATGTGTTGTTCTCTTGTTTTGATGAATCTATGGGTAGTATCGGGGGGTATGAACCATGATGAAGTTGGAATAAAGTAGATATAATGCTAATATGAAATTGGAATGAGCTTACAATAGTACCTAAAGTGGTGATTTGTTTTATTATACTAATGGATCTCACGAGTTTTCTGTTGTGAAGTTTTCAAGTTTTGGATGATGTTTCGATGGACTAAGGAACAAGGAGTGGAAAAAGCCTAAGCTTGGGGATGAAGAAGACATCCCATGGTAATATTCAAGGAGAACCAAGCGTCTAAGCTTGGGGACACCCCGGATGGCATCCCCTCTTTTGTCTAAGATCCATCGGTAATCACTTGGGGCTATATTTTTATTCACTACATGATAGAGTTTTGCTTGGAGCGTCATGTATTATATGAGTCTTTGATTTATTTGATTTTTAGTTTTCCACAATCATCCTTTCTGGACACACCTTTTTGAGAGGGACACACATTATTCATGAATTTATTAGAATACTCTTTGAGCTTCACTTATATCTTTTGAGCTAGACAGTTGCTCTAGTGTTTCACTTATATCTTTTAGAGCACAGCGGTGGTCATATTTTAAAGAAATTTATAAAATCTCATGCTTCACTTATATTATTTTGAGAGTCTTCTAAATAGTATGGCAATTTGCTTGGTTATGAATTTAGTCCTAATATGATGGGTATTCAAGAGGGATATAATAAAACTTTCATGAAGATCCTTGAATATATGAGAAGTTTGATTCCTTGCAAACATTTTGAGATATAAAGATGGCAATATTAGAGTCATGCTAGTTAGTTATTGTGGTTTAGTAAGAATATTTGTGTTAAGGTTTGTGATTCCCGAAGCATGCATGTATGGTCTCTCGTTATGCGGTGAAATTGGAGCATGATTTATTATTGATTGTCTTCCTTATGAGTGGCGGTCGGGGACGAGCGATGGTCTTTCCCTATGTATCTACCCCCTTAGGAGCATGCGTAGTAGTACTATCCTTCGAGGTCTGATAAATTTTTGCATTAAGTATTTGAGTTCTGTATGAGTAATGTTGAGTCCATGGATTATACGCAATCTCACCTTTCCACTTTTGCTAGCCTCCTCGGTACCGTGCATTGCCCCTTCTCACCTTGAGTTGTGGTGCACACTTCGCCGTTGCATACAAACCCCGTGATATGATGTGCTCTATCACACATAAGCCTCCTTATATCTTCCCCAAAATAGGCACCATACCTACCTATTATGGCATTTCCATACCCATTCCGAGATATATTGCCATGCAACTCCCACCGTTCCGTCTTATTATGACATATATCATCATTATCATATTGTTTTTCATGATCATATAGTTGGCATACTATTTGTGCTCCGCCACCATTCATATTTTTTATACATGTCAAGCTTGATCATTGCACAAGGCATTCATATAGAGTCATATTTTTGTTCTAGTATTAAGTTGTAAGTAAAAAAGAAGTGTGATGATCATATGCATTATTAGAGCATTGTCCCATGTGAGGAAAATATAAAAAATGAAACAAAATGGAAAAAAGAGGCCAAATGAGCCCAAGAAAAAAGAGGCCAAAGTTCCCAACAAAATGAAAAAAAGGAAAAAGGAAAAAGAAAGAAAGAAAAAATGAGAGAAAAAGAGAGAAGGGACAATGTTACTATCCTTTCCCACAGTTGTGCTTCAAATTAGCACCATGTTCTTCATGATAGAGAGTCTCCTGTTTCGTCTCTTTCATATATCACTAGTGGGAATTTTTCATTATAGAACTTGGCTTGTATATTCCAATGATGGGCTTCCTCAAATGCCCGAGGTCTTCATGAGCAAGCAAGTTGGATGCACACCCACTTAGTTTTCTTTTGAGCTTTCATACACTTATAGCTCTTGTGCATCTGTTGCATGGCAATCACTACTCCTTGCATTGATATCAATTGATGGGCATCTCCATAGATCGTTGATTAGCCTCATCAATGTGAGACTTTCTTATTTTTTGTTTTCTCCATACAACCTCCAACATCATATTATATTCCACCCATAGTGCTATATCCATGGCTCACGCTCATGTATTGTATGAGAGTTGAAAAGGTGAAGCGCGTTAAAAAGCACATAGATCAATTCTAACAAATCATGATATCATTATGGCTCTCTCAAATAGATGTGTCCAGCAAGGATGATTGTGATAAACTAAAATGTAAAACAATCAAAGACTCATATAATACAAGACGCTCCAAGCAAAACTTATGATATGTGACGAGTTAAAATATAGCTCCAAGTAATATTACAGATGGTCGTTAGAAGAAAGGGGAGTGCCTTCTGGGGCATCCCCAATCTTAATTGCTTGCGCGTCCTTGAATATTACCTTGGGGTGCCGCGGGCATCCCCAAGCTTAGGCTCTTGCCACTCCTTATCCATTCATCCATCGTGATCTTAGCCAAAACATGAAAACTTCAATACACAAAACTTAACAAAACCAATCACTACTTTAAGTACTGTTGCAAACCCATTCATATTTTGTTATTGCATTATACCTATTGTATTCTAGCTTTACCATGGCTTATACCCCCCACCCCCTGATACAATCCATAGATTCATCAAAATAAGCACACAATGTAATGAAAACAGAATCTATCAAAAACAGAACAGTTTGTAGAGATCTGAATATTGATCATACTTCTTTAACTCTAAAAATTCTGAAAAATTAGGACGGCGTGGGGAATTTGTATATCAATTATGTGAAAAAAATCAGAGCAAAGCACGTTTATGTGAATTTACAAAATTTCAGAACTGGCGCAAAAGTTTCTGTCCTCTCACAGAATCAAGTCAACTATCATCCAACATAATCCTAAAGGCTTTACTTGGCACAAACACTAATCAAAACATAAAAACACAATCATAACATTAGCATAATTGTGTGATCATAACAAAACAGGAAGTAAACCGGAAAAATTAAGATAACTATTGGGTTGTGAAAGATCGTGGATGTCGCCTAGAGGGGGGGGTGAATAAGCGCTTTAAAATAATTACGGTTTAGGCTTGAACAAATGCGGAAAAAACCTAACGGTTAATTTGTCAAGCACAAAAACTACAACAACTAGGCTCACCTATGTGCACCAACAACTTATGCTAAGCAAGATAAACAACTAAGTGATAGCAAGATATATGACAAGAAACAATATGGCTATCACACAGTAAAGTGCATAAGTAAAGGGCTCGGGTAAGAGATAACCGAGGCACGCGGAGACGACAATGTATCCCGAAGTTCACACCCTTGCAGATGCTAATCTCCATTTGGAGCAGTGTGGAGGCACAATACTCCCCAAGAAGCCACTAGGGCCACCATAATCTCCTCACGCCCCCGCACAATGCAAGATGCCGTGATTCCACAAAGGGACCCTTGAGGGAGGTCACCGAACCCGTACAAATGGCAACCCTTGGGGGCAGTCACCGAACCCGTACACTTTTGCAACCCTTGGGGGCGGTCACCGGTACCCGTCAAATTGCTCGGGGCGATCTCCACAACCTCATTGGAGACCCCGACGCTTGCCCAGAGCTTTACAGCACAATGATTGAGCTCCGGACAACACCAACCGTCTAGGGCGCCAAGGCACCCAAGAGGAACAAGCTCTAGGGTGCCAAAACACCCAAGAGTAATAAGCTTCTCAAGCTTCACTTCCACATATCACCGTGGAGAACTCAAACCGATGCACCAAATGCAATGGCAAGGGCACACGGAGTGCCCAAGTCCTTCTCTCCCAAATCCCACCAAAGCAACTAATGCTAGGGAGGAAAATGAGAGGAAGAACGAAAGAAGAACACGAAGAACTCCAAGATATAGATCCAAGGGGTTCCCCTCACTTAGAGGAGAAAGCGATTGGTGGAAACGTGGATCTAGATCTCCTCTCTCTTTTCCCTCAAGAACTAGCAAGAATGATTGGAGGGATTGAGAGTTAGCAAGCTCGAAGAAGGTCAACAATGGGGGAAGAACACGAGCTAAAGAGATAAGGTCCATTGGGGAAGAAGACCCCCTTTTATAGGTGGGGAAAAATCCAACTGTTATGCTCACAGCCCGCACAGAGCGGTACTACTGCTCGACTTCATGGTACTACCACTAGGGGTAGCGGTACTACCTCAAAGGGTAGCGGTACTACTGCTTGCGAGCGGTACTAAAATATACATCCGTGCCTACCACCACTGGACTTGTGACGAGTTTTTGGTCCGGAGCGGTACTACTGCTGTAGAAGCCGTTGTAGTACCGCTCTGGAGTGGTAGTAAAAAATTACATCCGCTCCTGTCCGTGGTAGTACCGCTGCAGCCTTTTCAGAACACCAAAACTGCCACAACTTCTGTAAACGGACACCGAATTCAACGAAACCAAGTTTGTTGGAAAGCTAGCAACAAGGGCTAACACAATATTGATAGAACTAACAAAAATAAGGAAATTATAAAAGGCCCATGAGAAAATGGTAAGAACCCTTCCTTGAATAAGACCGGTAAAACCTCCAAAACCGAAAACGCAAAAGAAGAAGCATATGAAATCCGTTTTCGATGAACTAGAGCTTGTCACGAACATAACCACAAGCTCTAAAACCTCAAAAGAAAATAAAAATAAGAATCAAGAAAGATGATGCAAGGATGCAATGGTTTGAGCTCTCGACGAATGATACGATCAAGCTACTCACTTGAGAGCCCCCCTTGATAGTACGGCTATTGATCCTATAACTCGGTCTCCAAACTACCACCATGAGACCGGAAAAACAGAAAACCTATCAAGGGAAAACCTTTGCCTTGCGCATGATCCACTTGAGATAGATGATGACGATCTTGTCCTCCACAAGATGGACCACCTTTATTTATTGTGTTGGGTCGATGAAAACTAGATGATTGCTCCCCCATACTCCACTATGGTGAGCCACTCTTCAGCACATCTTCCATTGACACCACAATGGACGGCAATCTTCAAGCACTTGATCTCTTCGTCATGCTCCACTTAAACTTGCACACGGCAATCTTGATGACGATCACCACTTGATGTCATCCTCTCCATGGGTTGAGTGATATCTTCCTCTTGACCCAAGCCCATGAACACGTACCCAACCCCACATAGAACTCTCACATAGACCATGGGTTAGTACACAAAGCACAATGAACAACACTTACCATGCCATGGGATCACTTGATCCCTCTCGGTACATTTTCTATGCTTTGTGAGTTGATCAACTTGATTCACTCTTGACTTAGTCTTGATCAACCTTGAATCTTTCCAACTCTCTTCATTTGGATGATGTCTTGAAGGTAAACATGAACGATCACACAATCTTCTTCTTCAAGACATGCTTGCAATAAGCTCAACACTCACATGACCAATCTTTGGATAATTCCTTCATAGCACCTTGGTCAACTCATAAACTCCTTGAAACCAACACATGGACTTCAAGAAAAGCCTATGGACAAATCCTTCAAATATAACTCAAGACAACCATTAGTCCATAGAGATTGTCATCAATTACCAAAACCAAACATGGGGCACCGCCATGTTCTTTCAGGTTGTCTCCCAACAAGCTCTTTCTTTGTAGCCATTAAGATAGGCTTGAGATTTCAATGATGCTCACAAGAAAGATTACAACTAAAACACAAACAGAGCATCAGGAAACATGTGACAAACACACTTAAGTCTAACATACTTCCTACACATAAGCATTTTATAAGAGAGCAAATTATCAAGACAAGAAGAACCTAGCATATGCAAGGAAGGAGAAAGAAACAATAGCAATCTCAACATGAAGAGAGGTAATTTAATAACATGAAAATTTCTACAACCATATTTTCCTCTCTCATAATAATTACATGTAGGATCATATTAAAATTCAATAATATAGCTATCACATAAAATATTCTCAACATGATCCACATGCATGCAAAGTTGACACTCTTCCAAAATAGTGGGATTATCATCAACTAAAGTCATGACCTCTCCAAACCTACTTTTATCAAAAAATTCATAAGATTGAACACTCTCCAAATATGTGGGATTACTTTTTCCTAAAGTTGACACTCTTCCAAATCCACTTTCAATATTATTTCAAACATTATTATCAATAACATATTCATCATGAGGCTCAAATAAATTTTCAAGATCATAAAAAGCATTATCACCCCAATCATGGTCATTGCAATAAGTAATAGAGATAAGAAAATTATCATCCCCGAGCTTTGGGTATTGCATATCATTAACACAATTGACATTAATAGAGTTTATAATAACATCACTGCAATCATGATTTTCATTCGAGGAGCTATCATGAATCACCTTATCAATTTCTTCTTTTAACACTTCATCACAATTTTCAGATTCACGAATTTCAAGCAAAACTTCATAAAGATAATCTAGTGCACTCGACTCACTAGCAATTAATTCATCATATTAGGATCTTTTAAAAAGATTAGCACGTGCATGAGGATCCATCTTATTTTTCTTATTTATTTTTTTTGTTTTCGATGTGTTGACATGCAGGCAAAAAGCAAGTAAACAAGCAAACAAGCAAAAAGGCAAACGAAAAATATTTTTGTAATTTTTTTAGAAGTGGGGGAGATAAAAATGAGAGGCAAATGCAAATAAAATAAATGCAAGGAGATGAAAGTTTATGAGTAGGTACTTGATAGATGTTGATGATGTCTCCCCGGCAATGGCGCCAAAAATTCTTCCTGCTACTGGTGAGCGGCGTTGGGATTTCCTCGAAGAGGAGAGGATGACATAGTACAATAGATATAAGTATTTCCCTTAGTTATGAAATCAAGGTTATCAATCCAGTAGGAGAACCAAGTTATACTATGTAAACAACACCTGCACACAAATAACAAATACTTGCAACCCAACATGGGGGTTGTCAATCCATCAACGGTTACGAGCAAGATTAAATTGTATAGTTTTTGATAGATAGATCGGAAAATACAAAATAAAATAAAAATGTATCAAAGTGTTTTTAGATTTAATATATGATAAAAGATAGACCCGGGAGCCATAGTATTCACTAGAGGCTTCTCTCGAGAAAATAGCATACGATGGGTAAACAAATTACTGTTGGGCAATTGATAGAAAAGCAAATAATTATGATGATATCCAAGGCAATGATCATACATAGGCATCACGTCCAAGATTAATAGACCGAAACGATTCTGCATCTACTACTATTACTCCACACATCGACCGCTATCCAGCATGCATCTGGTGTATTAAGTTCATGGAAAAACAGAGTAATGCCTTAATCAAGATGACATGATGTAGACAAGATAAACTCACGTATGAATAAACTCCATCTTTTTACCCTTAATAGCAATGATACATACGTGTCATGTCCCTTTCAGTCACTTGGATTGAGCATCGTAAGATCGAACCCATTACAAAGCACCTCTTCCCATGGCAAGATAAATCAATCTAGTTGGTCAAACCAAACTAATAAATCGTAGAATAAACACAAAGTTATATTAATCATGCATACAAGAGTTCAGAGAAAACTCAAATAATATTCATGGATAGATCTGATCATAAACTCGCAATTCATCGGATCCCAACAAACACAGCGCAAAAAGTCATTACATCAAATAGATCTCCGAGAACACCAAGGAGAACATTGTATTGAGGATCAAAATGAGAGAAGAAGCCATCTAGCTACTAACTATGGACCCTTAGGTATGTGGTAAACTACTCAAGCATCATCGGAGGGGCAGCAAGGATGATGAAGTACCCCTCCGTGATTGATTCCCCCTCCGGCAGAGTGACAGAAAGGGTCCCCAGATGGGATCTCTGAGAACAAAGGCTTGCTACAGCGGAAAAAGTATTTCACGGACTCCCTCGTAGGTTTTCTGATTTTAGGGAATTTACAGAAGCGAAGTTAGGTCGAACGGAGGCTTGTGGGCCCCACTATGTACCCGGGTGCGCCTTAGGCCCCTGGCACACCCTGGTGCCTAGTGGGACACTGCTTCATCTGAAGGAAATATGCCCTAGAGGCAATAATAAAGTTATTATTTATTTCCTCATATCATGATAAATGTTTATTATTCATGCTAGAATTGTATTAACCGGAAACATGATACATGTGTGAATACATAGACAAACACATAGTCACTAGTATGCCTCTACTTGACTAGCTCATTAATCAAAGATGGTTATGTTTCCTGACCATAGACATGTGTTGTCATTTGATTAATGGGATCACATCATTAGGAGAATGATGTGATTGACATGACCCATTCTGTTAGCCTAGCACTTGATCGTTTAGTATACTGCTATTGCTTTCTTCATGACTTATACAAAGTTCCTACAACTATGAGATTGTGCAACTCCCGTTTACCGGAAGAACACTTTGTGTGCTACCAAACGTCACAACGTAACTGGGTGATTATAAAGGTGCTCTACAGGTGTTTCCGAAGGTACATGTTGGGTTGGCATAATTCGAGATTAGGATTTGTCACTCCGATTGTCGGAGAGGTATCTCTGGGCCCTCTCGGTAATACTCATCACCTAAGCCTTGCAAGCATGTAACTAATGAGTTAGTTATGAGATGACGTATTACGGAACGAGTAAAGAGACTTGCCGGTAACGAGATTGAACTAGGTATTGGATACCGACGATCAAATCTCGGGCAAGTAACATACCGATGACAAAGGGAACAAAGTATGTTGTTATGCGGTTTGACCGATAAAGATCTTCGTAGAATATGTAGGAACCAATATGGGCATCCAGGTCCCGCTATTGGTTATTGACCGAGAATGGTTTTAGGTCATGTCTACATAGTTCTCGAACCCGTAGGGTCCGCACGCTTAACGTTTCGATGACAGTTTTATTATGAGTTTATAAGTTTTGATGTACCGAAGTTTGTTCGGAGTCCCGGATGTGATCACGGACATGACGAGGAGTCTCGGAATGGTCGAGACATAAAGATTGATATATTGGGCGACTATATTCGGACACCGGAAAGGTTCCGGGAGTTTTCGGAGAAAACCGGAGTGACGGGGGGGTTACCGGAACCCCCCGGGAGAGTTAATGGGCCACATGGGCCTAGGTGGGAAGAGAGAGGGGCGGCCAGGGTGGGCCGCGCGCCCCCTCTCCCTCTGGTCCGAATTGGACTAGGAGGGGGGGCGGCGCCCCCCTTTCCTTCCCCCTCTCCCCCTTCCTTCCCCCTCCTAGTAGGAGTAGGAAAGGAGGAATCCTACTCCTACTAGGAGGAGGACTCCTCCTCCCTTGGCGCGCCCAAAGGGGCCGGCCAGCCTCCCCCTCCCTCCTTTATATACGGGGGCAGGGAGCACCCCATAGACACACAAGTTGATCTACGGATCGTTCCTTAGCCGTGTGCGGTGCCCCCCTCCACCATATTCCACCTCGGTCATATCGTCGCGAGTTTAGGCGAAGCCCTGCGCCGGTAGAACATCATCATCGTCACCACGCCGTCGTGCTGACGGAACTCATCTCCGGAGCTCGGCTGGATCGGAGGCCGGAGATCGTCATCGAGCTGAACGTGTGCTGAACTCGGAGGCTCCGTACGTTCGGTGCTTGGATCGGTCGGATCGTGAAGACGTACGACTACATCAACCGCGTTTGCTAACGCTTCCGCTTACGGTCTACGAGGGTACGTGGACGAACACTCTCCCCTCTCGTTGCTATGCCATCACCATGATCTTGCGTGTGCGTAGGAATTTTTTTGAAATTACTACGTTCCCCAACAGTGGCATCAGAGCCTAGGTTTTATGCGTTGATGTTATATGCACGAGTAGAACACAAGTGAGTTGTGGACGATATAAGTCATACTGCCTACCAGCATGTCATACTTTGGTTCAGCGGTATTGTGAGATGAAGCGGCCCGGACCGACATTACGCGTACGCTTACGCGAGACTGGTTTCACCGTTACGAGCACTCGTGCTTAAAGGTGGCTGGCGGGTGTCTGTCTCTCTCACTTTAGTTGAACCGAGTGTGGCTACGCCCGGTCCTTGCGAAGGTTAAAACGGAGTCTATTTGACAAACTATCGTTGTGGTTTTGATGCGTAGGTAAGAACGGTTCTTGCTAAGCCCGTAGCAGCCACGTAAAATTTGCAACAACAAAGTAGAGGACGTCTAACTTGTTTTTGCAGGGCATGTTGTGATGTGATATGGTCAAGACGTGATGCTATATTTTATTGTATGAGATGATCATGTTTTGTAACCGAAGTTATCGGCAACTGGCAGGAGCCATATGGTTGTCGCTTTATTGTATGAAATGCAAACGCCCTGTAATTGCTTTACTTTATCTCTAAGCGGTAGCGATAGTCGTAGAAGCAATAGATGGCGTATCAACAACGATGCTACGATGGAGATCAAGGTGTCGCGCCGGTGACGATGGTGATCATGACGGTGCTTCGGAGATGGAGATCACAAGCACAAGATGATGATGGCCATATCATATCACTTATATTGATTGCATGTGATGTTTATCCTTTATGCATCTTATCTTGCTTTGATTGACGGTAGCATTTTAAGATGATCTCTCACTAAAATTATCAAGAAGTGTTCTCCCTGAGTATGCACCGTTGCCAAAGTTCGTCGTGCCGAGACACCACGTGATGATCGGGTGTGATAAGCTCTACGTCCATCTACAACGGGTGCAAGCCAGTTTTGCACACGCAGAATACTCAGGTTAAACTTGACGAGCCTAGCATATGCAGATATGGCCTCGGAACACGGAGACCGAAAGGTCGAGCGTGAATCATATAGTAGATATGATCAACATAGTGATGTTCACCATTGAAAACTACTCCATCTCACGTGATGATCGGTTATGGTTTAGTTGATTTGGATCACGTGATCACTTAGATGACTAGAGAGATGTCTGTCTAAGTGGGAGTTCTTAAGTAATATGATTAATTGAACTTAAATTTATCATGAACTTAGTACCTGATAGTATCTTGCTTGTCTATGTTTGTTTGTAGATAGATGGCTCGTGCTGTTGTTCCGTTGAATTTTAATGCGTTCCTTGAGAAAGCAAAGTTGAAAGATGATGGTAGCAATTACACGGACTGGGTCCGTAACCTGAGGATTATCCTCATTGCTGCACAGAAGAGTTACGTCCTGGAAGCACCGCTGGGTGCCAGGCCTGCTGCTGATGCAACTGACGACGTTAAGAACGTCTGGCAGAGCAAAGCTGATGACTACTCTATAGTTCAGTGTGCCATGCTTTACGGCTTAGAACCGGGTCTTCAACGACGTTTTGAACGTCATGGAGCATATGAGATGTTCCAGGAGTTGAAGTTAATATTTCAAGCAAATGCCCGGATTGAGAGATATGAAGTCTCCAATAAGTTCTATAGCTGCAAGATGGAGGAGAATAGTTCTGTCAGTGAACACATACTCAGAATGTCTGGGTATAATAATCACTTGATTCAACTGGGAGTTAATCTTCCTGATGATAGTGTCATTGACAGAATTTTCCAATCACTGCCACCAAGCTACAAGAGCTTTGTGATGAACTATAATATGCAAGGGATGAACAAGACTATTCCCGAGCTCTTCGCGATGCTGAAAGCCGTGGAGGTAGAAATCAAGAAGGAGCATCAAGTGTTGATGGTCAACAAGACCACTAGTTTCAAGAAGAAGGGCAAAGGGAAGAAGAAGGGGAACTTCAAGAAGAACGACAAGCAAGTTGCTGCTCAAGAGAAGAAACCCTAGTCTAGACCTAAACCTGAAACTGAGTGCTTCTACTGCAAGCAGACTGGACACTGGAACCGGAACTGCCCCAAGTATTTGGCGGATAAAAAGGATGGCAAAGTGAACAAAGGTATATGTGATATACATGTTATTGATGTGTACCTAACTAGAGCTCGTAGTAGCACCTGGGTATTTGATACTGGTTCTGTTGCTAATATTTGCAACTCGAAACAGGGACTACGGAATAAGCGAGCACTGGCCAAGGACGAGGTGACGATGCGCGTGGGAAACGGTTCCAAAGTCGATGTGATCGCGGTCGGCACGCTACCTCTACATCTACCTTCGGGATTAGTTTTAGACCTGAATAATTGTTATTTGGTGCCAGCGTTGAGCATGAACATTATATCTGGATCTTGTTTGATGCGAGACGGTTATTCATTTAAATCAGAGAATAATGGTTGTTCTATTTATATGAGTAATATCTTTTATGGTCATGCACCCTTGAAGAGTGGTCTATTTTTATTGAATCTCGATAGTAGTGATACACATATTCATAATGTTGAAGCCAAAAGATGCAGAGTTGATAATGATAGTGCAACTTATTTGTGGCACTGCCGTTTAGGTCATATCGGTGTAAAACGCATGAAGAAACTCCATACTGATGGACTTCTGGAATCACTTGATTATGAATCACTTGGTACTTGCGAACCGTGCCTCATGGGCAAGATGACTAAAACACCGTTCTCCGGAACTATGGAGAGAGCAACAGATTTGTTGGAAATCATACATACAGATGTATGTGGTCCGATGAATGTTGAGGCTCGTGGCGGATATCGTTATTTTCTCACCTTCACAGATGATTTGAGCAGATATGGGTATATCTACTTAATGAAGCACAAGTCTGAAACATTTGAAAAGTTCAAAGAATTTCAGAGTGAAGTGGAAAATCATCGTAACAAGAAAATAAAGTTTCTACGATCTGATCGTGGAGGAGAATATTTGAGTTACGAGTTTGGTTTACATTTGAAACAATGCGGAATAGTTTCGCAACTCACGCCACCCGGAACACCACAACGAAATGGTGTGTCCGAACGTCGTAATCGTACTTTACTTGATATGGTGCGATCTATGATGTCTCTTACCGATTTACCGCTATCGTTTTGGGGTTATGCTTTAGAGACGGCCGCATTCACGTTAAATAGGGCACCATCAAAATCCGTTGAGACGACGCCTTATGAACTGTGGTTTGGCAAGAAACCAAAGTTGTCGTTTCTTAAAGTTTGGGGCTGCGATGCTTATGTGAAGAAACTTCAACCAGATAAGCTCGAACCCAAATCGGAGAAATGTGTCTTCATAGGATACCCAAAAGAGACTGTTGGGTACACCTTCTATCACAGATCCGAAGGCAAGACATTCGTTGCTAAGAATGGATCCTTTCTAGAGAAGGAGTTTCTCTCGAAAGAAGTGAGTGGGAGGAAAGTAGAACTTGATGAGATAACTGTATCTACTCCCTTATTGGAAGGTAGTTCATCACGAGAACCGGTTCCTGTGACGACTACACCAATTAGTGAGGAAGCTAATGATATTGATCATGAAACTTCAGATCAAGTTTCTGCTGAACCTCGTAGGTCTACCAGAGTAAGATCCGCACCAGAGTGGTACGGTAATCCTATTCTGGAAGTCATGTTACTTGACCATGATGAACCTACGAACTATGAGGAAGCGATGATGAGCCCAGATTCCGCAAAATGGCTAGAGGCCATGAAATCTGAGATGGGATCCATGTATGAAAACAAAGTATGGACTTTGGTTGACTTGCCCGATGATCGGCAAGCCATTGAGAATAAATGGATCTTTAAGAAGAAGACTGACGCTGATGGTAATGTTACTGTCTACAAAGCTTGACTTGTTGCGAAAGGTTTTCGACAAGTTCAAGGGGTTGACTACGATGAGACTTTCTCACCCGTAGCGATGCTTAAGTCTGTCCGAATCATGTTGGCTATTGCTGCATTTCATGATTATGAAATTTGTTAAATGGATGTCAAGACTGCATTCTTGAATGGATTTCTAGAAGAAGAGTTGTATATGATGCAGCCGGAAGGTTTTGTTGATCCAAAAGGTGCTGACAAAGTGTGCAAGCTCCAGCGTTCCATTTATGGACTGGTGCAAGCATCTCGGAGTTGGAATAAACTCTTTGATAGTGTGATCAAAGCATATGGTTTTATACAGACTTTTGGAGAAGCCTATATTTACAAGAAAGTGAGTGGGAGCTCTGTAGCATTTCTAGTTTTGTATGTTGATGACATATTATTAATTGGAAATGATATAGAACTTCTGGATAGCATAAAGGGATACTTGAATAAAAGTTTTTCAATGAAAGACCTCGGGGAAGCTGCTTACATATTGGGCATCAAGATCTATAGAGATAGATCAAGACGCTTAATAGGACTTTCACAAATTACATACCTTGAATTTTTTTTGAAAAAGTTCAAAATGGATCAGGCAAAGAAAGGATTCTTGCCTGTGCTACAAGGTGTGAAGTTGAGTCAAACTCAATGCCCGACCACAGCAGAAGATAGAGAGAAAATGAAAAATGTTCCCTATGCCTCAGCCATAGGGTCTATCATGTATGCAATGCTGTGTACCAGACCTGACGTATGCTTAGCAATAAGCTTGGCAGGAAGGTACCAAAGTAATCCAGGAGTGGATCACTGGACAGCGGTCAAGAACATCCTGAAATACCTGAAAAGGACTAAGGATATGTTTCTCGTATATGGAGGTGACAAAGAGCTAGTCGTAAATGGTTACATCGATGCAAGCTTTGACACTGATCCGGACGATTCTAAATCGCAAACCGGATACGTGTTTTTATTAAACGGTGGAGCTGTAAGTTGGTGCAGTTCTAAACAAAGCGTCGTGGCGGGATCTACATGTGAAGCGGAGTACATAGCTGCTTCTGAAGCAGCGAATGAAGGAGTCTGGATGAAGGAGTTCATTTCCGATCTAGGTGTCATACCTAGTGCATCGGGACCAATGAAGATCTTCTGTGACAATACTGGTGCAATTGCCCTGGCAAAGGAATCCAGATTTCACAAGAGGACCAAGCACATCAAGAGACGCTTCAATTCCATTCGGGGCCAAGTCCAAGTGGGAGACATAGAGATTTGCAAGATACATACGGATCTGAATGTTGCAGACCCGTTGACTAAGCCTCTCTCACGAGCAAAACATGATCAGCACCAAGACTCCATGGGTGTTAGAATCATTACTATGTAATCTAGATTATTGACTCTAGTGCAAGTTGGAGACTGAAGGAAATATGCCCTAGAGGCAATAATAAAGTTATTATTTATTTCCTCATATCATGATAAATGTTTATTATTCATGCTAGAATTGTATTAACCAGAAACATGATACATGTGTGAATACATAGACAAACACATAGTCACTAGTATGCCTCTACTTGACTAGCTCATTAATCAAAGATGGTTATGTTTCCTGACCATAGACATGTGTTGTCATTTGATTAATGGGATCACATCATTAGGAGAATGATGTGATTGACATGACCCATTCTGTTAGCCTAGCACTTGATCATTTAGTATACTGCTATTGCTTTCTTCATGACTTATACAAAGTTCCTACAACTATGGGATTGTGCAACTCCTGTTTACCGGAAGGACACTTTGTGTGCTACCAAACGTCACAACGTAACTGGGTGATTATAAAGGTGCTCTACAGGTGTTTCCGAAGGTACATGTTGGGTTGGCATAATTCGAGATTAGGATTTGTCACTCCGATTGTCGGAGAGGTATCTCTGGGCCCTCTCGGTAATACTCATCACCTAAGCCTTGCAAGCATGTAACTAATGAGTTAGTTATGAGATGACATATTACGGAACGAGTAAAGAGACTTGCCGGTAACGAGATTGAACTAGGTATTGGATACAGACGATCAAATCTCGGGCAAGTAACATACCGATGACAAAGGGAACAAAGTATGTTGTTATGCGGTTTGACCGATAAAGATCTTCGTAGAATATGTAGGAACCAATATGGGCATCCAGGTCCCGCTATTGGTTATTGACCGAGAATGGTTTTAGGTCATGTCTACATAGTTCTCGAACCCGTAGGGTCTGCACGCTTAACGTTTCGATGACAGTTTTATTATGAGTTTATAAGTTTTGATGTACCGAAGTTTGTTCGGAGTCCCGGATGTGATCACGGACATGACGAGGAGTCTCGGAATGGTCGAGACATAAAGATTGATATATTGGGCGACTATATTCGGACACCGGAAAGGTTCCGGGAGTTTTCGGAGAAAACCGGAGTGACGGGGGGGTTACCGGAACCCCCCGGGAGAGTTAATGGGCCACATGGGCCTAGGTGGGAAGAGAGAGGGGCGGCCAGGGTGGGACGCGCGCCCCCTCTCCCTCTGGTCCGAATTGGACTAGGAGGGGGGCGGAGCCCCCCTTTCCTTCCTCCCTCTCCCCCTTCCTTCCCCCTCCTAGTAGGAGTAGGAAAGGAGGAATCCTACTCCTACTAGGAGGAGGACTCCTCCT